>NW_016168673.1:0-8400 GCF_001687245.7 Rhagoletis zephyria
GTGGTCAGGATTCAAAACGCATACAAGGAAAGCCTTAAACAACTGCGTGGGAAAAAGTCCAACAGGTTGTGTATCAAACGTCAAAATCCATCAAAAAATACATCAAACAGCGGTTAGATTGATCAGGGAAGCCTTTCGACTTCTCGTCAGCTAAAGTTCAACTCTAGCTGATCCGCCGATAATTCCTATTAATCAGAATGTTAATGTTTTACTTTCTGTGTCGAAAAGGTGGGATCAAAGCTTACCTTATAGGTGGCAGTTACCGGAACTTTGGCGACAGGTGGTAAGGCGCTTGAAGTAGGTGGACGTGGTGTACTACAGCTTGGAGTGTTATTGAAAAATATGAGAATAGAAGCTTTTGAGCTTTAGGTATCACGCCCCACGTGCTATTTAAAGCAGAAGATGGCAAAAATATAGATGTTAAATATAGTGGAATTATCATGGAAAAGCTTAGCTTCTGAATGGGTAGAGGAGGCACGTTTGTCTACCTGGGTACCTTTTAAAATAATAGAATAAGAAATAAAAGCCTAAACCAAAAGCCATCTTAAAATAAACTGAAGATATGTGAAAGCTGCAATATTTAACTAATATTGCATAGATACCGTATTTACGGAGCTACGACGTCAGACCCGAACATCGAAACCGACAGTGGTCAATGCACTCCTCCTCATTCCCACCACCGAAAATTCTGCATATGGAAATCATTGGAAGTTAACATCGTTGAAGTTTCAACGCAAATACTCAGTGAGCGGCCATAATAACCACGAAACCTCACCATCTTTTGATCACTAAACTGTAGCTGGGTATAGTTGTCTGCCTCGTTTATTGCCATCTCAAAGTCATACCTCGCTCGCCATTTCTTAAGCAGTGTAGTTTCCTTCTATTTCTGTAACTCTTCTCTACCGATTATTTCTCTACTGGTAAAGAATATAAGTTTAGAATCCTTCTGCACCATATGGCTATTTGGGACGTTCCGTTAGATTTTAGAGATTTATAGCCTGGATGTGAGAATAAAAAGCGATAGACCGTCCTGGAGGGGTAGATGTTATGAGCCATCGAGCGGCCTCCATTATGACGTTTAGGTCTGCTTGAAAAACGCTATAATGGTCCGGTAAGCAGAAACTGGGGTTAAGTGCGCGAGAAATTGTTATCTAACCAAAGTAGGGAAGGGGTATAGTCAAGTTGTTGTAGGTTATCCCGCAGAGTTTCAAGGAACTTCGTGTGTCCGAATTTAAAGTTTCCCCACTACTAGATCGCATTTAACCAGGCCGAACTAAAACAGTAATGCAAACATGTGTTAATATTTATGGCTCGTGAATCTATTATTAAACTGTAGAGTTCAGAAAATGAACGTTTGGGCGAGATCTGTTATCGAGTTTGGTCTTGTTTTCATCTTTAGTGCCAAGTTAAATATTACCTACACAGGTGTTGCTCCATACGCGGTTTTCATCATCCCTTTAAGAGTTGAGATCATTTATATGACATCAAGCATTTTCAATGACTTAGGTCCCGTGCGGTGACAGGTGAACAATATAAAAATACTATATCGACAGCTGAGTGGAAGAACGACTTGGCAGCCGGTTAAAAAAACACCCCCAACCTCAGAAAACTTGTCAAGAACGCCCTACTACAGAATTTGATTGAAGAGCAGCCTATTGCAGATTTTGGTTGGAGAATGCCCTATCTTAGAATTTGGTTCAAAAATTAAAATAGATTTTAATAAAATTTAGTATTTACAAATGGGTATTTTATGACTTGAGCCAGTTGTGAGTACCTTTCAAATTGGGTGTTTTTTTATAAAATGAAACATTTGATTGCTATGCGCGTATCAACATCATTTCATTCCAAATACATCTTGTAAATATGAAGATAATAATGTACTGAACATTTACTTCATCTCATCGCAAAGCTTCAAATCAATTTTCCTACTTGTCTAAAGCCACCAAATATTTCACCCAAACTTACAAATAATTGAGTAGCAAATCAATTGAGTGGAATAAATACACTCGAGTAGTGAAAAACATTCATTCGTACAATAAATCCGTAGCAATGCGGTTCACGCGAACACACACACACGCTCACAAACGAACGCTTACCCCCCCCAACTCCTTGCCGATAACCGTAATCGATTAAATCAAATGGAATAACGAGAAGACGGATTTATTTATACGATGGCAAAACGATTTATTACACTGCGACAGAAAATACATAAGTACGCTTACGATTAAGCAAAGCAATGTTGATTCAATAAAACTTCAATTTTTATTTTCATTTCATAGATCACTGCTCCACTCGAGTGCGCAATTGTTGTTTTGCTGCCGGCAATGCATTTCTATTGTTGCAATTTGTTTTATATTTATAACGGCGCATGCCATACATCCATACATTGGATTTGAGAAAGAAAGAAGGAGCTGCTAACAATTCATAAGCCAATGGCTTCTAAAATGAGCACAACATGGCAGATTTATATAGGAAATAAATACAATGAAAATAAAACTGTTGCGGCAGGATATAAAAAAGATCCCTATAGCTTATAGCAAGCGCGTTATCTTTTAATGCATTCAGTCCGGAAGCGGCAACATTTTCCAACTTTAGCTATGCACAATGCACTTGCAGCTGATTGCACAAAATCAATTGCAGCTAACGAAGAACAATAGCAACAACAAAAACCATACGCGAATTACAACGACTGCAAATATATGGGGAGGTACAAGCGTCCAACATCATAGAAATTGTCGAGATCAAATTTCGCTTTTTTTTTGCTTTGAAATAAATTTGGCATAAGCATATGCATAAGGACATTAGGGTGGTCCTTAAAAATCAAATGAACGACTTTTTCAATCCCACCACCCCAATCGCTAATACAACAGTCGCAGAAAACACATATAAATTTTGGACCCGATTGGAGTCGATTAAGGCGTGTCGCAAAGGGGTCAAAGGCCAGATGCCTCTATGAACTCGAAAAATTAAAAATATTTTTTTTTCATTTAATACCCAAAATCGACAACACTAAAGTCGAAGATATCACATATAAATTTTGGTCCCGATTGGAATTGTTTAAGACGTCTTCATGGGGTAATCTCAATTATGACCACTGTGCGACACACCTTCACCGTCTTCAATCGGGACCAAAAGTTGTATGTGCTATTTTCGACTATAGTAGCATCGACGCAGGGGCTGAGGCTTAGGAAATCTGATGTAAAAACTTGCTTCCTAGATTTAAGGACCACCCTAATATACATACTGCAGCTCGCAACGAATGCAACAACATCAAAGCCTGGCCACAAATTTCCATTCGTTAGTGGAAGCCAAGCAGCTCAGCAGTGCACAATTGCATTTCCGCTTCCGCTTTGGGCAATAAAAATTGCGCATATGCAGGCTCCTCGCCACTTGCTAAATAATGGCAATTGCACAAAACCGTTGCGCGCTGCTATGCTTTGCCTGCCGTTCAGCTGCTGCGGCATTCCGCTGCTCCGCACGCCAATATTACCGCCTGCAATTGACAAGATTCGCACTCAGCGCGCCAATAAAACTGATAGCATAGCCGGAAACAACAATAAACATTAGCCAGCGCCAATACATACACACATACATATGTATATAAACCAAGCGTACGGCCAAGTTATTATGGCTACTTTGAAAAGTTTTCCCATAACCAAACTTTCGACATTTACGACACCAAAGCCGTTTGGCGCACATGTGCGTGGGTGTGTGTGTGTGCGGGTGTGTGAATGGCTCCGCAGCGAGTATGCGTTAAGGAGTGTGTTTAGTGAATGAGAATGTGCGCTGAAGTGACCCAGCAGGAAATGTATAGCTTTTAGTTAACTTTAGATTGTTTAGGAAGGAACTAAAGGCCACACTATTATCTGTATATTTTCCTTGAGGAAAACTAACTATATTTCTAATGGCGATGGCCGGCAAATAGTCAAGGTTGGTTACCTCAGCATTAGATGTCAACTGAAATATCAGTAAGTAAAACTATATTTTTCGATTTTTTTATTTATTCATTTTATTTAACATTATATATTTCTTCCATATTCTACCGTAGGTGTTCCCATATTTGAATTCCGTCAGACATAACTTCAAAATGATAACTTAAAATTTCGACCTTCATTTTATTTGTCCTGAATTCGAAAAAGTATATATATGAAGTGCAGAAAAAATGGTATTCAAAGTAAAATTCGTATGAGGATATTTAAATAGAAACTTGTTTAAAGAAAATACTCCTCCGATTACGTCTGCATTACTTTTCAACCAGTTTCAAGTTAGCTTTTTTTTCTTTAACTAAATGTTATATATTTTATCGAAATCCCGCTCAAAAAAGCTAAGTTTCATTAAGATACATATCTCAATTAATTATCAATTGTTAATCTTTTCCTGCAGGGGAGTGTAAATGCGTTGGTGTTTTTGTACGCCTCCAAATTGAATCAATTGTTAAGTTAGAGCAATTGTCGCATTCGACACTCTCCCATTCTCCCCCCTGCCATCGACTTAAACTTTTACAAAAACTTTCCTTTTATGTGTCTCCATTTCAGCGAAAGCCAGTCAAAAGCTTTTGGAAATTTTACGCGATTATTAGGGCGCATTAGTCGTTATGGGCTTTTATCATATTAGCCTCGTTTTCTCGTTGAAAGTGTTTGTGAGTAGATGTGGCTGAGTGTCACTTAAAGTTGACTATCCCAAAAAAGAAAGGAAAATATCGGGAGCGGAAAGGAGATAAAGTTTGAAAGAAACTACAAATTTTGGTTATAAATGTACATTATAACTGAATAGTTTTTTATCTCCAAGCTGGTGGTGGATAATTTATGCCCCAAAAACTAATGACTATAATGATTTAAGTTGACAGTTGTAAATTTCTTTGTTTGAGTTCAACATCCATAAAAATGTATCAGGTACGAAAAATTAGTATGCGAGTATTTCAGGTAAACTAATTTCCAGTGCAAAATTTTCTCTTCAAACAGAGAAGGAGAGAGTTACGAGCGTTAAAAGGTTAAACTAAGTGGCACAATCCATGAGGACCACCATAGATATAATCGATCCACTCTATGTATCTTGCATGGGCAGCTGTCCGGCGTTAAACTTACTGGTGCATTTTCTGCTCAGATTTATGGAGAGTGGACGAGTTACGAGAGTAATTTCTGTTTCTGAACAAACTCTTATGGTTCGTTAAAGAATCTGAAAACTCTCATTCCCTGAGACATCAATGCTGGGTTTTCCAGCCTACAATAATTTTATTCCATGCTATTAAAAGATATTTTTTTCGCCAAATTTCCACTACGAACTAAATGACTATTTTTATCAAATAAATGTCACAGGTATTTTTCATTAAAACGTTTAAGAATTTCACTTTTTTATATAAAAAAAAAACATATATATAAAAAGTTTTGCGAGTTCTCCTTCTTGGCCAGCGACAGTCTGAAGACCGGCGATATATGAATTTTGTAAGCCATTTATTCAACTTTGTTTCTTGGTAAGCTCCATATATGTACTACTACAGAATGCAATTTCCTACCAAATAATTAATCAGCTGAAAACCTTGATTTTAAACCCCTTTAGCTGATAAGCCATTAACACAACGAACTGCGTTTTTCATAAGAGCAACTCGCTCAAAGGAATTAAACATCAATAAAAGAACTTAAAGGAAACCCGCATATTTTCATGTTGTAAGCCATTCATTTTGCATATTTTTTAATATATTCGCATTTGCGCAAAAGATGTATGTAAATATTTTCAACCACACGCACTCCAATTGCAACCATACGCCTCACAGTGCCGCCTAAGTGGGCAAAAATCGGGAAAAAAACCGTTGTCTGCAATGTGAGCGAGCGGGTTTGGTATTTTTGTAAACGTAATTTATCCACTAAAAAGAATTAAACAGAAATTTCTCTATAAAATAAATTATATGCCGCCAGTAAGCCACTAAATTGGACAAATCTTATACTAAGAATTTTAATAAGAGTATAGCCATGTTGGTTTGACGTTTTTTTTATTTCCATATAGATAGAAGAGAACTTCAGAAGTAAAAATTTTGGAATAAAATTAAACACAGTGAAGTGTCAGATTAAAAAGCTTCACCCGTAGACAATAGAGGTTTATTTTTTTTTAAGAGTTGCCACCTGTTAAAATCTTAAATTCAAATTTTTTAATAAGTTAAATGAATTATTAAGAGAAGAGTGTATGAAAAGGGTTTATTTCCTAACTATGTGTTGAGGGTGGCCACCTGTTCAAAAAATCAGATTTAAGTAAAGGAATGAGGTAATTGAAATAGATATGTAACACCATATGGGAGTCAGACAAAAGAGGTTTAAGGTTGTTTTAACTTGCAAATATTACTAATAGGGTTGCCACCCGTTTGTAAAGTGAAATTCAGTTAAACTAAAAAAAATAACAGTGTCAAACCAAAGGTTTACGACATCGTATATGTCATTTTATTGCAAATACATACATTGTCCAATGAGTGATTTGTTCTGATTACATTCCTTTTAAATTACTGGACTCTTAAATTAACTCAGGAATGTTTTTTCTTTTGTGTGATACCCATATTGATATACATATTTCCGTTACCTTATTCCACTAATTAAAGTGAATTGGATTTCTCAAACATATGGCAACCCTCCTACGTGTCGTTTAGAGGTAAAGCATTTTCAAAAACCATTTCAATTGATACCCATATTGTAATACCTAATTCATTTCACTTATTAAAAATTTTAATAAAATTTGTAGCAGGTGGCAACCCTTTCCAAAAAAAATAAAACTTTATTACACATCTACAGGCTAAGCCTTGTCATTTTACAGCTCACTTTTGAAAATAGAACGAACTATATGTACAAACCTATGTGAATGCCCCAAGAACCCAAATTGTCAACTGCAAACTCCATTTACAGTGAAAGTATGAAAGTTATTCAAAAATAAATTGATTTTTGAATTTAATGTGGTCAATTTTTCTCAGAAGCGCATTTTCATTTAAATCCGTACGTGATTCTATTTTTGTCCACATTTTATATGGAAGGGAAGCACTGTGCGCCTGAACAATTATTGTAAGCAAGTGCATTCATACATACTTGAATACATTTACATTTACATTTACATACATATATACATATATACATGTACATATACATATATACATTGTATATATGTACATATACACATACATATATATACATATGTTCGTGCACACAGTTTCATATTTCGTGCGATCATAAAAGTTCGATTCATTTACACTGATTGACTTTCAATTGAGTTCAATTGCAAAAACAGCAACAACAAACAAAAAATGGTAAAAAAACGCCATCAATATAAACTCGCTACCGAAACTTAATAAATACATTTACATGTACATGGATACATAAATACACTCGCAGTTGCAGAGCAAATAAAGCTAAGTATACCCAATGAACATTTTTATTAAATCTCATTTTGAGATGCATTTGAGAATCAGTCCTTTTCTCAAGTCTCAAACGTTAGTTTACATGTGTTCTCAAACTGAAGCTTTTTAATACGGAATTTTCCTCCTTTATTTTCAAACTGAGAAATATTGTATTCTCAACTTTTTCTCAAACGTGAGTGGAGCGGAACGAAACGGAATCGGAATTTAAATATTTGTACAGTGTTGCCAATGATTTATGTAAAAGAAACATATATAAGAAAGGAAACATATTTATAGGAAAGGAATTTATATTTATGCAGTTTAACAGTTTATTTAATAGCTTATTTATTCAGTTAGTTTAACAAAAAGAAATATGGTTAATGTAAAAAATTAGTGCATGCAGTTTGTTTTGCAATTAGTTGAATAAAGTAAATTATTGACAAATTAAAAAGGCGATAAAATTTTCTCTCATTGAAAATATAAATATTCTTAAAAGAAAATGATTAGGTGGAAAAAATTTTCAAATTTTTTCTCTAAATCTATTTAACATTTTTTTATTTGGGTTTATGGCTCTTTCAATAGAGCATGAACCCTTTAATCATACTTAATAATCTTTTTATATAACATAAATAAACTTTATTTTTAACATAAAGATATTATTTCATTTTAAGCTGGCGAACTGTCGGTCACTATAGAGGCAGCAGCCTATTTCTTTCTATCGGTTTTTTTTTGTTAATTTTTCTCGAAGTCTTGCACGATGCACGGATTGCACGAAATGCAAAAATACTATTCCAAATTTCGAAGAGTACGAGAACACCCCATTGCAAAGAGGTAGCATGCATGGGGAGCAAGCAGCGAAATTATGTATCAAATACAATAACGGTATTCTCTGAGTCTTGCAAAGCCCTTGCACGGTGCACGGATTGCACGGTTTGCAAAGCTGTCCCATACGAAAACCGGTTTTTACCGTGCAATCCGTGCAATCTGTGCACCATGCAAGGGCTTTGCAAGACTCAGAGAATACCCCTAAT
>NW_016168673.1:11870-18835 GCF_001687245.7 Rhagoletis zephyria
AGAGCAGATGGAATTAGGCATTACTCTGCGGTCACTGGCCTGATTGACTGGCATGGTTGTTCAACCAGCTGTGCCGCACTCCCTGCAGCATTTACCGCACTTTGTCCTCAAACTTCAAACGCTTTGCTGCTGCACCTTTTATTGTTGTTGTTGTTGTTGTTGTTGTTGTTGTCTGGCCTGCATTAGCCAGTGGCTTGTATAGCTCGCAAAGCATTTTAGATAAAAATATTTCAAATTCATTTGAGGTGGATGAGCTGATGTTGTGAGGACAGAGAGCGTAGAAATTTAGAAAGGCTTGAGCCAATTGTAGCAATGATAATAAAGTGAAAATGTAAAAATAGGAAAATTTTAGTTACTAAAATAAACATTTGAATTACCAACAAAAGAATTGTGTGTGCGCAGCAAAGATCTCAACAAAGCAGCGTACAACAACTAGCAAAAGGGATTAGGAGGAATCAATTATATGAAAGTGGATGCAACTAATTGCACAATAAAAATTGCTGACGTACTTGTATAAGCAAAACAAAAAAAATATTTATTTAAAAGTACTTTAATTGCTTATTTTATTTTTTAAAGCGTAAATTTTTCAAAATAAATCGTATTTGCCGATGAAAGTTGTCAGTAATTCGGCTTCGAGTGTCTTTTGTGTCACAGGCAGGCGTCTATGTGAATTATTTGTTTGCTTTAGCTAACCGAGAAGTCTGTTCAGTGCAAGTTCATACGAAAGCGGCTAAGACCTACGCAGATGCGGTTAGGGGCATAGAACTAATAGTAGGACTCCACAAAATTTTTCTTGCACTCTATTCAGCTATAAGTTTTATATGTCAAATCTCTGACAAGGAGAAAATGTCTCAGCTTTCAACTTTTTTGCAGTTTTAACATTGAGAATCGAGCAAGGCTACCTACAAATTCACGGCTTTGTTGATCGAGCGGGTAGAATTTAATATTTGGTTGTCACCATTTTGGCCAACCAACTAAGACATATGAGGAAACCTGCATGACTCTAAGACGTGACTAACGGAAGCTAAAAACCTAGCACTGTCAAGCGAACCGTGCAACTTTTACCACTTCGGCTCACTGCCGACAATTATTCGAAGAAAACCTGACTTCTGTTTTCACCGAACAAGGGGACTCTTGGCTAGATGTACATTATATCAACTCAGAGAGCGTTGGGTGAAAACTATAACACATGCAGACAATAGACGGTCAAGCCAACTTCTTAGCCTCACAGAGCTCTGCCGAATCGAGATTCTCTCACTGTGACTAAAGACGCATACCCGCCATCGCAACTGCTTTTGGCATTCTGCTATGCTTTTCGGTTTTTGTGAGGCTGAAATTTTAGAGTCTTTGGGCGCACATTCTCTGCCCTTCGAAACTAATATCAAACGCCTGCAATTTTTTATACTTTCCTTTTTTTTTATAATTTTCCTTAATAGCTTAAGGGACACCATTCTCAAACTTATTTTTAGTATCGCAAAGGACGACATTCTAATTGACATGACTCGAATGAAATAATAGGAAATAGAGTTAGTTAATTAGTCTTAGTTTGTCTGCAAATTTCTTTAAAATGTGCCTACCAGCGACAGCATCCAGAACTTCCTCTGTTTTGGCAGACTTACATTCCCAGAAGCAATTATACCGATTAAAAATCCTTTCCAATTTCTAGATTAATATTTAATATAAACGAAAATATTTAACACCAGGTCCAATTATTTTTCTCATATATGATTATTATTTAAATCAATAGTTAATTAAACCGCCAGTTTCGCTTTACAGCACTAAAAGCTTCATTTAATGAAGAATCACTCTAAGAAAGAAACGTGGTACTTCATATACAATACAATACATATGTACATACCACACTCGCATGCGAACACTTCCAAGAAGAATTCGCTGTAACGACTTTCCACTCATCCAAAGAATCTCGCAAATACTTTCCAAAGACGCAAGATCCTACGAATGAATTACGAAGTCTGTTGTAGTAGAGCACAAAATAATTAGCTGCAGCAACAGCAATTAGCCAAGTTGGAATGGCCAGTTAGCTAGCAGTGCTGGATTGTGTGTGTAATAAACCCGAAGTATGTACTTCTTTTATATGCATACATACACATAAAACTAAATAAACAAATAAAATCCTTGAAAGAGTTTCCAACTCCCGCTTTTTAAATCTTTGCGTGTAATCTTCACAACACAACAAGTGTGGATGAGTCGCACTCAGTGGCATTCAGTTTAGCGACTTGCTTTTTTTGCTTATTCATACACATATATATATATATATTTTTTTTTTTTTTATTCCACTCACTCGCTTTCATTTAACTACTATCTGCTTTTGGTTTATTGTGGCACTCCTTGGGCAAGTGTGTTCGCAAGTTTGGACATTTTTTCTAGACACACATACTTACCTACGAATGTATGTATATCAGCTTTGTATTCTTCTCATCTGGCAAACTTTAATTATCAAAGTTTGCGCCCAAACAAACAACAAAAACCATTGCCATGGCGCTCGGTCACCAAAACAATAACGGCAAAATACTTGATAGTGAATTTGTTTGCGACCAACAAGTTGGTGGACTTTTAATTTTTTTTAATTTTTATTATTAGAAAGTTGTAATGGACTCTGTGGTTTTTCATTTCGCACACAACGCCTTTCTGATGTACGATTGCTAAATATTTTTTTACTTCAAAGTAATTTTTTTAAAGGAAACCAGGCTATGTATCAGAATGAAATTAATTCCTTGATGGCGTGATTTATAAGCCAAATTGCATGATTTTTTTTTGTTTTTTTTTTTTTTGTTTTTAATGCTTGGCACCCGAATGTACTATTTATTTCAGTTATGTCGAAGTTGTACACGGCATATACGTAACCTGCACTTCTAGATGGCCACAAAGCTTGCTGAATAAATTTATAGAAAATCGATCTTAAAATTTTCAACGGCAAGTAAGTTTTATCTAAATCGGTAGCAAATAAATTAAGCTGCTTAAAAGCTCACTATAAATTTCTAGTTGAATAAGTTCCATAGATAAAGCTTTATATGCAAGTGCTAGACGGTGTCCAAAGATTCAAATGGCACAGTTTCACAGCTAGGCTTGTTGTTTTGAATATTATTCCAGTCTAACAGTAGCAAAGTATAATCAAGCAACCAACACTGCGCCTCCCCACCCACACCTCAATACGAAAAAAAAACGAAGTCTTTGCTTCCAATTTTGAGGAGCAAGTTCGTACCGATCAAAAACTAATTTCCAATTGCGCTTATTTCTTTCTTCTAAACTTGTTTTCTTAGTCTTTTTCTACATTTAAATTTCGAAATTTCAAAAAAAAAAATGCTAAATTTCTTCTTATACCAGTTAGCGTGTCTTCATCAAAATTAGAAAGCATCAACTCAATTTTCACTATGCAAATTTGACAATTTTCGTTCAATTTCACAAATTAAATTTCGGCCGACACATGTTGCCAAGTAAAGTTGTCGCGCAGTCAACAGTAATGCTTCGAACTTTCACAATGCAGAAGCAACAAATGCAAACACTTAGTTACATACCCGACTGCAAGAAGGATAACCAACTGTGTTGGTCCGTTTGGGGAAGTCAGTAGCTTTAGCTTGACGTCTTTTTTTTACGATTTTAACATTCAACGCTCGATGTGTTTGGCAAACAACTTTGAAACTCAAAATTACATCTTCTTCACAGCCACACAGCCACACACACACAAACATACACGACTGCTGCAGCGTACACTCTTCTGAGCCATTGGCGGTGGCGGCGACAACGACAACAACGACAACGGAAACGGAAGTTGCCGGTGTGTTGCACAATGCACCGTGCGGCATTTTCTTATCTAAACAAACTGACGACAAATAAAGCAACTGGCGAAAAAAGGCGAAAAGAAGAAAATTGCACGCGCGATCAGCTACTACGTTTGACTGCGAGATACGGCCGAACAAGTTGGCAAACTGGCAATTTGGTTGTGACAAAGCGCGGCTGGCGGAGGTGAGGATGAGGATGAGGGTGAATGGCTTACAACGAGAGCGGTGCAGCAGTGGTACAAATACGAGTGGAGTGTGGAAGTGCGCGTATGTATTGATGTGCAGTGCAAAATCGTGTGGAAATAACTGCATTTGTAAGTAAAACGGCGGAAATAGTTTTCCGGCTGATTGAACAAAGTTTTTTCTTTTATAAAGAACTCAAGTTTTTTGGGCAATATTTAAAATAAGTACATAAATATGTTTTTTTTTGTTTGTATGTATGTTACTTGCTATACCTGTACGTACTTATTACCCGTTCTATGGAATTTTCCAATGTTTTTGCATCTAAATAATTTTAAGAAAAAAAGTTTAAACCAAAGCAGAATTCTGTGCCTTCATCGTCTGCATAGTCTAAAATTATTGTGGCTTTACTATTCGAGTTAATAGGAACAATTCAATGTGGTTTTTGACCTCTTGCTATTAATGGAAAATCTTGTTGATCCCGGAACATAGAGCTCTTCGCTAATTCGTTAGCCCGTTTTGTCACGCTCCTTCATTTCAAAATGCCACTATTTTTTCCATATTTTGGTTAGTTATTTGGTTAGTTAAAATTCAATATATTTATTTAGCAGGACGGAGAGACTGTGCTCTGAAAAATCTTTTCTACTTCGAAGAAAAGTTCCTTGTGCTGAGCGCGCAAGATATCTTCTAATTGCTTAAAATCTTAAAAAGGGACTTTTTTAGCCAACTTCATTATTTTATTGGTTTCGACCGTAAAATTTCATTTCCTGGCCATGGTCTAAGATTTGCACGGCATTTCATGAAAAGTTGCATCCTCCTCAACTAAATCTGTCACTCTGTGTAGGCGAATAGACCGATCCTACGCAAGTATGAATGGAAATATCTAAATAAAAAATACTTTAAACTTTGGTATTTAGGAGTTCTTAAATAACAAAGTACAAAAATTTAAAGTATCTAGCAAACAGTAAAAACACTGACCTTAAATACTCGGAGATGCAAAATACTCCCACTAAAGTACTAAAATATTTAATATTTAAATACTAAATACTTTAAGAAAATGCAAAGCAATAAACAGCTTTTCTTACACTCACGTTAACTCACCTCACTTCAACTCACCTCACTTCAGCTCATTTCAACTTACCTCACCTCATCTCAGTACAGCAAATTTTATTTGTGAAAATCCCGAAATAGACCCGAGAATGTCAAAAATCTCAAAAATTCCGAAGCAGTATCAAAAATCTCGAAATGGTTTCGTAAATGCCAAAGTAGTCCCGCAAATCCCCAAAAATTCCTGGGAATCGTAAAAATCCCAAAGAAATCTCGGAAATCCTGAAACGGTCCCGAAAATCTCTAAGTAGTCCAGAAAAAGTTCCGAAAACTCCGAAAATCTGTATTTTTATACTAACAAAATATAAAGTATTTAGTATTTAATGAATTCATAAGTATCAAGTATTTTAGCATTTAGTGCTTTGAAAATAAGTTAATACATTTACTCAAAGTAATTTGGTACTTAGTATTTAGTAAATACAATTTCGGACATCATTGAACTGAGTTTACCGTCTATATTACTTAGCTCACAAAATGATCAGTTTGCAGGATACTCACTAGAAGTCCTAAAACTACCAGTATGGAGGGTTGAGCGGAAACATCAGAAATTCTGAGTGGTAGACCTTTCAAGACTTCATTCTAGAATTGACTACAAAAATAAGGTTGAAGTTGCGTCTAATATAGTAACTACTACTGAATTTTTTCGTATATATGGGCATACTAAATACTAAGTACTCGGCCTTGAAGGTCTCCAACACAAATTTGAACAAATATACCAGTCGCGTAATTTGGCTTGATTCAAAGCGAACAGTTGAAAGCTGCTGCCATGAGTGTTCAGGTTTAAATCTCATTGGGTGGACATAAAATTTTAAATTTTTATTTTCGGTTATTCTTAATTATGAAAAAGCATCTGTGAAGTGCACAACGAAATCGCTTTCGAACGAAAAAAAAACTCCAAAAATAAATCTGTTCAAAGTAAACATAAGATTGTTTGGCGCAAAATCATACGTTTTTTTGTTTGAAACAAAGACGATATGGTTTATTTTTTTTTCTCAGTGTACCACCTTATATGGATATGAGCCTTGCTTGTGCCCCTTTTTTGTAAACCACTAAAAAATTGATTCCCATCATAGAGAATTGATGCAGAAATACTTTTACAAAAGATTGGATAACGCATTTTAATGACAAAGTTTTTACTTATATTCAATATAACTTTTCTAATTGTTTTCAATAAGTATGTTCTTGAGCTTTAAGCACTCTTTGTGTCAAATATTTTCGTTTCATGGAATATTTGACAATATGTATACAGTTTTTTTCATATGTTTTTTAAAGTCCATCTTTTAATAACATTTCACTTTTGTTTATTCCCCACCAGCTATTTTCACACAGTAATCTCCTCAAATTGGCTCACCAAAAACAAAACCAAACAGACTTTGCAATACTCTGAACTGTTGCTTCTGACAGTTTGACATTTTTATTAAATTATGACACAATGCTCATACGCACAACGTCCAACAAATATACACACGGTATGGACGAAAGCGCTTCACCAGTTAAAAGTCCAGCAGGCACCAGCAAGAGCACACAGCTTTAGCTAGAGGTACTCATATGCATGCACTTACATATGTATGTATGTATGTACAGTACTTAAACACTCAACGCTGGATCGAAAAGTTCGCCATTCCCCAGGGCGTCAGTGGTCGTTGTGTACGTTTTGGATGATGTGCACACATGTGCTCCTAAATACTAACCAAGCGCCACAAATAACCAGCACAGAATAACCAATTGACACTCATACACACTCACTCAAAAATATCACCGGACTGCTATACACCCACCCCAAAGCTCTTACAAATGCCCCCAGCATTCATTGCCCATCGTCTGCCGTTATGCCCCAGTTTGCTGTGATTTTTATGAAGTGTCTGTGTCCACGCATCC
>NW_016168674.1:0-18834 GCF_001687245.7 Rhagoletis zephyria
CCCGTTAGATGGACAACTTTGAGCGACTCTAAATTTTTTTCGATTTTAAAATAAAAAATAGGGGTAAATTATTTTTCAGTATAGAACAATGCCTGGGGTGAAAGCATTGAAATTCCGACTTCACTTTTCCACATTCACTTTTGGACTACCCTAATGTGCATACATTGTAGGCATGTATTAAGCCAGTTATTGAGTCGGTTGTAATTAAATGGCTTGCAGTAAAAAATAAATTCAATAAATTTTAAATTCAAATTTACATCATTTGTTTTGATATTTTATTTGAATTAGAAATTAGTGAAATTCAACGACATAAGTAATAGCATCAGCAGCATTTTTTTGCATATATGCATGTACACAAGGGTGCCTCACCAAAAAAAGTTACGGAATCATAAAATTGTATTATATTTTAAGACGGCAGCCAAAATATTTCGAAAAAATATAAAGACCGTTTTGAAATAGTTTCCAAAAATTTCATTATTTCCATTCCGTTGATAAAATTTGCAAACATTTTGATGCAGACCTCCCCAGATTAAACTCTTGTATCATCTGAAAAAAAAATTTTAAAAATTTTTTTTCAACCAATTTCATTAAAAAAAACCCCAAATCTTTGAATATATTTTTAAACTGATCCGGTCTATGTAAATCTTAATATTTTTCTGAAATATTTTGGCGGAATTGTCACAGTATAATAAATTTTTAAATTGGATGGAAAAACAATAGTAATTTTTTTTCTAATTTTGATACCGTTGATAAAATTTTTAGGCATTTTTCGCAGACCTTCTAAGCGTAAAGTGTTCATCTCAGCTGAGGTAAATTTTTGAAAAAAAAATATTTTTTAAAAGAAATTTTATTTATAAAAAAAATCGATTTCTGAAATATTTTTGCGAAAGTCGCAGAATATAATAGATTTTATAATTCCGATGAGAAAACAGTGCTGTTTTTTTTAATAGTGTGTGATGTACCCTAATATGAATATATGTTTGGGTGTATGTGTAATACAATCAAGGGACCAGTATGTGGAAAACTAAAGACTTAAGCGACAAACTCGTTTAAGTGCGGATTTTTATAGATAAACATATTTACATACATACATACATACATACATACATAAGTGTATACAACATTTTTCGAAATTAAAACAAATTCATAAATTCCTGCATTACTATCAATTCTAATTGCCTGTTGTGCTGATTGTTAGAACAATTTGCCATTACAACAACACCAATAAAAATTTAACACTCTGTGCACACAGGAAAAAAAAATGCAATACAGCTGTGGCTTAGTGAAGACTTTGTAAACGACGGCATTGAGATTTCGCAGTACTTTGCACTTTTGCGCCATTCCATGAGCAACACCCGCCGCCGGTGCGCTATGCGACAAATGAAAAGCGTTGTCAAATGCCGCGCTTTTGCCTTAGATTACCGCTAAGTGATTGCCTGCTGCCGCAGCAACGACACAAACAACAATAGCTGCAACAGCAGACAGCGGCATAAAATCGCAATTTATATACAACCAGCTGTAACGGTGACAATGTGTCACATGCTGTCATGTCAAATGGTTCGCTTTTTTCCGTTTTTTTTTTGTTTTTGCTAAGGAAATTGCAGTTTTTTTTCCATTATTCCATTATTGCTCTGCGCTGCGTTATTTTAGGCGTTTTTGTGCGCATTTTTCACTGCACGCTGCCAGTAACTTTGACTCTGACCATGGCGCTGACGACATAAGTACATTTGTAACTGTAACTGCAACAAGGCGCACACTGTGTGCTGTGTTATCGCATTGGCGCGCGCTTGCGCTTTGGCGACAAAATCTATTTTTCCGATTGACGGCCAATGGCTGCCGGTGTCGGTGCCGCTGCTAAAAATGTCGCATTCGTTGATTGTTGTTTCGCCTCAAAGTGTTTTATTGGTTGCCGCTTTTTTTTTTGTTTCTTTCCTCTTTTAAATCGCTCAGCAATTCTCGCTTTGACACTTTACCACTCTTGTAGGCAGCAGCTATATCTTGTGCACCGTTTTGCTAGCGCTGCCACTGCCACTACCGCCACCGCCACCGCTTAGCTATGCTGGTTGGTCCAACGACCAAGCCGCAACAGTTCACGCTGACTAATACTCGAAAATGATTTGATACTGTAGTTGACAAATTGCTGAAATGAGTGCAAAGATATGTTGGACACATATCAGCGTCGTAAGCGTCGTGCCAAATTGAATGCATAAATGATCACAGCTACACACACACGATCGTGTAAGTGTAAATAGCAAAATATATAGTATTTCGTACACATATTTCGGATGCCTCAATGCATAGCTGTGACACGTCAAAATGGCACCGAAGTAACGCAATCGACAACCACTCGAAGCAACAATATTGGCAAAAGTATTCACTACCTGTCTGCCTAGCACTTGTTGTTATGTGTGTAGCAGCAGGGATAGCAATTAGTCTCAGCTCACACGTAGCCACATACCAGCATGAATGCGCAAATTATCTCTCTTTAGCTTTGTTGTTGGTTTTTAATTTTTAATTTTTTCTTAGTTCTTATCACCTCAAAATCAACAGCATTGTCGGTATATTTTTAACGAAGTGGAAGTGGTAGTTGCTACAAAGTTTACCAAGTTAGCCAAGTTGACCATTTCACGCCTGAAACGTACACACACCTATGTGTATATGTATTCAAATGAATGTACGGTGTTTTACGTTTCTTTTTGCATGCGACATAAAACGGAAAATGAGGACTTCCATAAAAAGAACGCAATAGTACAGCTTTTTATTTTTTTCGGTTTTTTTTTTTGCGGTTAATTATCTATAGAGATTACATAGTGTAATAGTATTTTTGGGGGCGGAGTGACTCCAATTCAGGATAAAATATCCAGGCCTTTATATTAAAACCTCCAAATCTTTTTGCATTCTCAGTAAACTAAATTTTATGGCCATATCAAGTCTTCCAACTTTTTGACTGAGTGTTTTAGGAGTAAGTGGAAAAAGGGTTAAAATTCATATCGGAGCATAATATGTAGTTTGGATATATATAATCCAATTTCTCGAGAAATAATTTCGTAGAACATTTTAACCCATTCGCTCTTTCAAGAAAGGGTCGTTTTGACACTTTTTTTGAGAAAGTAAATAAAATAGCATTTAGAAAGGTCATCAACCTCAAATCATACTGCCAAAACTTTCCAAGTGTAGGTGGACGCCACCAAACAAAAGTCACTTTTAATATTTAGTCAGTCAAGTATCAACTCAAAATTTGACATGTTTGAAATTATGCACTAAAAATGTATACAGAGCTTTTATTTACTTTAGAGCAAAAGCCGAAGCGAGGTTTTCTAACTTAAAACGTAGCTAAACTTAACGGAAAATCTTCTGCTTTTGGAACTAAAACGTGACTAATTTTTTTTATATTTTTGAAGGACTTGGGTAGGAATTGGAATTGTCTGTTACATTGCAGTTTATCGATAAATTGCAATGATTTGATACATACCGATAATTCGATGAATTTCAAAAACACTAAAATCCGATAACTCAACGAAATTCGATAATTCGACTAGTTTCGAAAACTCTGAAATTCGAAGGCTCGATAAATTTCGATAACTGAGAATACCATTATAAATTTTTAATTTTGAAACACCATATTTTTCGAAAGCTATCGAAAAACCATTGTACTCTATTAACACGATAGAATTCAATAAGCAGTGATAAATCGATAAACTTATAAAACCTTGAACTTTCGATTAATCGATATATTTCGAAAATTCCATAAACTTCGATTCGATAAATCGACCAATTTCAGTAGATCAATAATTATCGATAACTCAGTATGTTGAAAGAACTCGATGCATTACGATAACTCGAAAAATTTCGTTAAGTCTATAAATAATGATAATTCAATAAATATCGATCATTTGATATGTTTCTTTAACTTGAAAAATTTCGATAATCCCATAAATATTTATAGCTCGATAACTACGCGTAAATTTCGACAACTCAATAAACGCTGATCAATTTGAATAATTAAATTTGAATTCTCATCAACGTCACTGTTTGTAGGGTTCTCGCACAACAAACAGTATCGAAAGGAGCAAAATAACTGGCAATAATGCTAGTTATGTGTCGTAAATTCAGATCAGTGAGGTGGATAAATGCCTGCACTAACGATTTGTAATCTACTGATGAAAATTTAATAATTTACTCTACCTTCAACAAATTCATCTACCAAACGAGATAATAAGAGGTCTCAAACTTCTTATGGCTAAAGCTTAACAAGAAACAGGATGACAAGCTTTTCAAGTTAAGCAATTCCTTGGTAAGGGACTCAATCGGCACCATCGACGGATAGTGTCTCGCTCATGTACACTATTCAGCTTTTGACATTTTTTGACACGCACGAGCATGTCCTATAGAGCGGTAACCAATGCTGATTTATGGGTCCCTTTTCCCTTTTGTTTGGACTTGCAGTATAAATAGTTTGCCCATAAATATTATTTTCAACATTCCTTAGGTTCTTTTCACATAGCACACGATAGTTATACCGAGTCATGGTGTTCTATGTCAGTGCCGAATGCGGAATAATTATATGAAAAATCTCTGAGTTTTACAAGTTATTTAACACTGTGCCACAAAGCTCACGTGTCCAAATATCTATGTAAATCTCTGCGCGTGCTTTTCAATTTAAGATTGTACGCAAGCGTTTGGTTTGTTTGACGCACTTGCACCGTTTTTACATTTATTTTTTTATTTTTTTCTTTCTTTGCATTCACTTTTCTGTTGGGACTGCTTATATAATTATGGCAGAGATTTTTGCTGATGTTGTTCTTGTTGTTGTCGTCATTCTTGTTGTGGGTAACAACGCGCGTGCGTGCTGTCGATAGTGATCAGCTGGTAAAATGATTTATATCCTGATGCAATTAAGTTGGTTTCTTGTGCACTTTTAATAAGGAAAGAAATAAAGGGTGACACCATAGGGGTTTTTTACTTAGTTTCGCTAAGAAATAAGTTACATATAAATTGTGTTATTGGGAATTTTTAATAAAAAATAATAAGTTGCTTTTTCTTAAAATTTAGGACCTTTTACTCGATTTATTCAAACAAATTTAAGTAAAAGATCTGAAATTGTATGAAAAGGGAATTGCTTATTTTTTATTCATAAGACCTATTGAGTTTTGATTTTAGGAAAAACGGAAAAGGCAAGAAAGTCTAAGCGGTAGATTTTATAGCTACTATTTCGAAGACCACCACATCTCGTCATCTGACTTCTTATTCTAAAATTGAACCCACATTATCGATGAATATCCCGTAAACTCTTGTTTCTAGTTCATTTCCAAAGTAGTAGGTTGAATAAATGGTGACCACCGAAATAGTAGCAGATATAAATATTATTACGCCACCATAATAATGCTTAAAATCAGTAAAGTTCCTTCTTAAAAATATTTATAAAATCTTGAATGCCTCCAATTTAGTGGCACATACCGTCGAACTCACAACGAAAAAATACTATAAATCGAGTAATATTAAAATTTATATCCAATTTACCGCCTGTTATTAGATCATATCTTTAAGTCTCATTAAAGAATGCGAAGAAAATCTTTAGGCAAAAATTTTCATAACAAGTTGATAAACATATTGTGAAAACTATTTTGTAGCTTTTATTTATATTTTTTGTTATCAACTACTTATTTGTTATAGTTTTGAAGTCGGTTTTGTGCGCCATAATTCTTATTGAATACATTCAAAATCACTCAACTCATATTACCTCACCCTGCATGCGTAGTTAGCATTATTTTTCAAATGTAGTTTTATCATTATCGTTGTCATCGATCCACCTAAATCATCCAATTAAGTTGTTATGAGCTGTCACAATTCCGAGCCGTTAGAAAAGCAAAGGCTATCATGGAACAAGATTGCTAAATAAAGAATGTACAACTGTGGTTATGTATACATATATGTACGTATATACTCGTAGTACATACATATATACAACGTGTGTATATAAATCTCGACGCACGTGCCTACTTATGTATACCTTTCAGAGCAGAAAAGGGGAACAAATTTAAATTTAACTAAAATTATATCGTCGCTTGGCGACCTCGTATCCACCAAATGCAATACCACTTATGTGAAGTGGCACAGAAAATGTTCCTTTTGGTTAACCTGTTTCAATTGTTGCGTACCGCATTTATTTATTGGTGAATACTCACAGTAGAAGCTCATATTCGGTAAGTTCTATTAGAAATCCATTCAAATGTTTTTTTTGCTATTTTGTGAAATTTTTGGGACTAATTTGTTCGTGGTATTACATTAGGGGCCCTCACCAAAAAAAAGTTGCGGTTTTTCCACCAGTAATATAAAATTTATTACGTGGAGCCCTTTGCCTGAAATTATCGGATATATCAAAAACCAAATTTTACATGAGGGCATTTTTTTCTTCTTTCAAAATTTTTTATTTTTTTAATAAAATTTTTTTTTTACTACGTAAAAAATACTTTTGTATGGCACATAAGATAATTTCGCTCACAAGAAAAAAATGCATTGTAACATACGATAAAACATACAGTAATTTTTTGGCAATATTTTACCAGGTGATGCGTTGTGGGGTGTAGAACAAATTTGCGGCAAAAAGTAAATTTCAAAAAAAAAATGCCGCATACGATAATTTCGCGCGAAGGCAACGATATTTTAAGACATCCGTTAAAATATGTATATCTGTTAAATATCAAGACTTACGTAAGCTAAATCGATTTTAAAATACCCCGACATATCTCATGATTGTGTCAATACACTTTTTTCCCCATTTTTATGAGGCTTGGAAAATATATATTTAAGAATTATTATTTTTTATATAAAACTGGACTTTTTGAGGTCTTTTTAAATGGGGTCAGCTCACGTAAATCTTAATATTTTCCAGAAATATTTCGGCGAAAGCCTCAAGATATGATGAGTTTTATAATGCTGATGACAATATCGATTTTGTTTCTTTGTATTGATGCGCCCTAATGTACGTACATATATTCACCTCTTTAATGACATTTTCTTTGCTATCCGATATCTATAGCACGGTTTCTATAAGTGTGCTTACCAGGCCTAAATTAATTAGAGATGCATAAACCAACTACAAGGCTTAAAAATTTAAAGTTGTTTCCTTCGCTGTAGAAAGCTTCTACAAAATTGACCTGAAAATGGAAACTGACTACTAAACTGATAAAACTGCCGACCAGATAAAAACTGCAGACATAAATATGTATATGACCTATGTTTGGCGAAAATATTTTCACTAATACTTTATACCAAAATTAAAGCTAAGAAGTTGAGAAAGTAGTGTAAACACTTAAGATCAAGCTTTTGTTCTTTTCTAAATCCTTATAAAAGTTGGTGCATGCGCTCTGTTTGTTTTTTGAACCATGCCATTGTTTTTCGAATCTCGTCATGATGTATCCAGGTCACCACCATCTCGACTGTATCGTACGGCATCCATTCTCGACTCTCTGTAGCGCTAACATATGTTTCGCGTTGCTTAACGCCCGATCGTAGCATGGCCTTGAACGCAAGATTATTTCTTTCAGTGGCAGCGTAGCATTGCTCGTCCTGTAAGTGATTTTTTCCAGCCTCGTCGAAATCGAATCAAGCGCAGGGATCGAGAATTTTAACTGTATTGCTTACCAGTATACGTTTATGGTATATTCAAGATTCACAGCAACATATACTTAATTTTGCCGCTTTAATTGCAAGAAATTCATAAACGGAATTGCGTCGATTTTTTGTACAACCCACGCACTTAAAACAAATTACATACATTCTGTTATTGAAGGTCTCCAAACCCACGCAGAGTAGATGCTCAAACTGATGCGTTGAATGAAGAAAAAGAACTTAAAATGGCAATCGAAAGATGACAAGCAGAGACTTTAATTTAAGAAGCAAGGAACGAACTTTAATTTCATTTAATTTATTTCTGAAAATTATTTAAAGTTAACAAACAGTTATATCTATATATACATCCAAATTAAACTGTAAAATATGTTTCTTCAACTTTGAGTAACAGTTTTCTTAAGAAGATCTTCAATTTCTTATTTTGAAATCTATTCCAACCAACTTTCTCGTTCCTCCAATCCTACGAAAACCACCCGCTGTTAGTCTGCTCTTAATTTTTGAACCTTCATGTCACGTAAACTGCCATAAGCGTATTACTCAAATTGGGTTAAGAAGCTAAGGTAGTGAGCGAGAAGCGAAATTTTCTACCACACAGCCACTTTGAACTCTTGGGAAAATATTTAGTTAACTGATTTTCAACTTAACGACACAAAAAATATTTTAATAATCTTAATCTGTGATATGTGCAAGGCCAAAATCATAACGCTATGACATGTGTATATAGTACGTGTGTAAGCGAGATAAGTTTAACAAGCATACACACACATACATACGCAAACATTTGAGTCTTGGGAATGATTCATTCATAAATTCCACTTGGCCATTCACACGTACCTCACTGCTCCATCACGTACGTTTGTAAGCAAACAGGCGCTACAAGACAAAATATATTTAGTTCATATATATACCCATCTAACTGGCCAACTAACTGACACGCTGACTGAGTGCCTGCCTGCCTGCCTGCCTGCCGTTCCTAGTGTGAAGCTTGTTTGTCTACTGCCAAACGCCACAATTCATAATTCATTCATACGCCTGTCAGCACCTTGCAGAGCACAAACAATTCTCACTCACTCGCTCACTCGCTCGCTCAATGCCAAACACAACGTGCGACTTCAGCTTTCAAGGAAAAACTTCACATAATAAGCAATCAAATAACCCACTGAATGTTGTGCAGAAGACAAGACGCAAGCGGAAGTGGCAGCCTAGTATTTTAAAATAGGATCATATTCATACCGCTAGTCAAGTATAGGTATACCAGAATCAGCACTACACATTCGTTCAATTGTTATGTTGCACTCTTGTGCACCTCACGTGCCACAGCCTGCTCCTTTGCGACGTCAACGCGTATAAACTCGTATACACTTGCAGCCACAACCCATTTGCCACCTCTTTTCACGTTCAACTGCAAACAAAAACACCAAAGTTGCAGGTAGAAGACCAAAAAAAAAAAAGAGTTATCAAAGCGCAAGATTCTAACAAATTCCTCCGCTTTCACCCGTTCACTCACTCACTCACGCGCTTGCTCAGTCATTCACTCAGCCAACTTTAACTGCTGTCAGCAGTCAACAGCCAACAGTAATCGGTGGTGTTTTTTTTTTTTTTTCTTTTTTCATTTCTTTTTTTTTTGCTGCCGCTTTTTGCTTCTCTTCCGTTGCTCATCTTGCAGATGGCTACACGCTGATGTGTTCTTTATTTATGAGTGTTAGATGTCGTGGCATCTGCCGCGTTGAGGTTGTTATAAATTTCCTTTTCTGGTTCCGCAAAAAATGGGTTTTCATTGAAATTATGAACACGTACAGACTTGCAATTAATATAATGGGATTCCTTCTTTTTTACTTTTTCTTTTTTGGAAAGATTTTGTGATTTTAGAGAAATGTGTAGTGGACTATTTATATGTATAAAGGTTGATTAAAGTTAAGGCGTATTTATCAAATTTTAAAATAACTGCTGGTTGTACTATTCTCATTACTGCTTATCACACGACCTACCCATCGTCGTGCCAAGCCTGGCCTGCCAGACCTCGAAACTGAAAAAGGCTTTACATATTTTGCATCAAAACTTTGCTTTAAGACTTCGGCGGAAAAAACGACTAGACGACGACAGTCTACCTCCGACCACAATCTAGTTACAGGCCGGATTTGCCTGCTCTTATCTTTATCAGAAACACATACATTTAACTGCATAAGGAAGTTAACGATTCGATATTATTCGAGCCAACTTTATTAAAAGTGACACTGAGAATAAAAAACGTAATTTTTTCCTGTAAGAAAAATATACCAAAATATGCGAGTGCAAAGGTAACAAGGTACACCATAAAGAATTCGGCTGGTTTCGACGCCTGAGAGAGCTCCCTAGGGTTGGTTAGTAAGTGCCAGCCAAACTGTTGCCTTCTTAGCCTCACAAAGACTGGACAGTCTAATATAAAGTGTTGAGATGATAGCTGACACAAAATCGATCAGTTGAGATAGGAGAAGGATATGGTAATTGCGCATGACCTAATGTTACTCCAGCGCTTTCTGAGCTACCATCAGGCCCAACCGTGCAAGAGTGATCCACAGGAGGACATAGGCATCCCTGGTTACTCCATATCCAGAGATAACGTTTCAAGGCTGCCTTTTCTTGTCAGCTCATCAGCCACGCGGTTTCTCGCGATGCCACTGTGGCTCGGAATCTAACGGACAATGGAACTTAAACTAACCTTTTTTACGCGGGTAGGGGGTAGAAAATGCAAATTGCATCATCAAAGCTGTCGTCATAACAGTGGTATGTCCGGAGACCAAAACACTCCAACCGAATTGGAACCGGCGCCCACCCTGGGACCACTAATCGCATTGCTTTAGGGTGACGTTCCATATTTCTCATTAACTAAAGTTCCTTCGGTGCACTTGAGTCCAGGTCCCGCTTTTTGACTCTAAGTAAGTATTCTGCATATTTAACTATGTTCTTCCAGTGTGTTTCGCTATGTAGCATGGCTTGGATGACGTTATCTGGGTTAGTTGGTCCTACCAGGTGTTGTAGATTATTTCGCTCGGTTTCCCATCTTCTGCATCTGGAAAAAGTGTGCTCGGCATCGTCTCCTTCTGCGTCGCTGTATATGCATGACGGCTCTTCGGCTTTTCCCATTCTATACAGGTATTTGCCAAAGTAACCATGTCCAGACAGCATTTGTATGACCTAATAGTTTATTTCGCCATGTTCTCTTTGGGTCCCCAGTTTTATGTATTTTATTAGCCTAGCCATCCATTTGCCGCGGCTTTCGTTTTGCCACCTATCTTGCCATAGTCTTAGTGTCTTCTCTTACTCTTTCCAGTTCGTTGTGACTTGGATTCGTTTGCGCCTTAAGCTCCCACATTTTCTTGCGTCCGGCTGCTAGCAGGTCAATGGAAACCGTTCAGTTTATAACTAGTATTGCCTCGCCGGACACTGTACGGTACGCAGAGGCTACTTTTAAAGCTGTTGTGCGATGGGCTTTATAAAGTATCTTGCAACTATCCTTATTAGGAATTACTCCGACGTGATTAACAGAGATATCAGACATTCCCTTGCCGATTTCGAGCGCCCTGTTATAGAGTTCTGAGGTATGATGGCCTCCTGACTGTCAGAGTATATGCTAACTTGCCCAACTGATGTCACACTGTTGAGCAGTGAGCGTACCGCTGCCTTGGTGACAACTATTTCCGCCTGAAAGAGCCTGCAGAAGTCCGAAAAAAAGACACCTCTACCAACCCTGCCTTCAAGCTTTGATCAGTCCGTGAAGAAGCTTCCAGTAACCCTGCCTCAAACAGTCAAATCTAAATGCCAAAAAATACACAACAACCAAAAGAAATTGCAAGAAAATCCTAAACACTACCGAAGTATACCGAAAAGCACAGAAAAAAACGGAGTATGCCGAAAAAAATTTGAATTATCGAAAGTCTGAGAAAATCCCGAAAAGCATTGAAAAAATTAAAAAGTAATTTTATTTTTCTTCGAATTCTTAAAAAAGAATTAACAAATACACTGCCGGAACAAAGTATTGGCATATCCAATTTTTCACAATATATGCAATAATTTTTATTCTAATATTTTTCCGCCAATTTTGATAAACATGGTTCATTCTACCACAAAAAAACATAAAAATATAATTCCTAAACTTTGTGAAAAACTCGCGAAAATTCAGCAAATTTTCAAATTTTTAATCAGATTTTTTATATATTTTTTGAGTATGCAGATTTGTAGCCCAGTCAATGTTTTACAATAAAGTACAAGTTTTAAGTAGCTAGTAATGACCGTTGATTTTTGGGATTTTTTTCACGCAGTCTCTTCCACACAAACAATTTTTTTCGAAAATACTTTATATGGAAAAAATGCAAAACGCCTCAACAAAAAAAATTCGCAAAAATCAATGCAATTTTTGACTAACTCCGAACTTGAACTTTTTTTACTAGAATTTTATTAATAATTACTAGGAGCGCCAGTTACTGTCGAAATTCTACAGTTTTTTTTTAGTTTTTAAGAGCCCTGTATTTAATTATTTATTTATTTATAACAAGTTTCTATTATTTTATCGAAATTATGATGAAGAAAAAGTCGCTAAGAAACAACTGCCGTGAGTGCTAACATATTTGAGTTTTTAATGATTCCAACACAAACTTGTTGGTCTATGCAAAAATTAAGCTAATTAAATATTTTTCCATTTCATTTTCCTATTCCAGTAAATTTCTCACTTCACTACTTCCTTGTGTAATTTTCTCCATTTCTGTAACACTCAAACNTTACTTTTCCTATTCCAGTAAATTTCGCACTTCACTACTTCCTTGTGTAATTTTCTCCATTTCTGTAACACTCAAACATGTAATTTTGTTTATCTACAAATTGATCGCCATATTTTCACAATGCTCCGATGTTGACGTAAAAATGTGCAATTGTAATACAATTGTAGTCTGCTGCCAAATCTTGATTGCGATTGTTTTGTGATTTCTCACAACCACCTACAATTGGCGAAATCAAAAAAAAATCAACACAGATTTGACGCTGGTAGTCATAATCCGCGCAGAAATAGTTTCAGCCAAAAAAAAAAAACAAAGTTTCAATTGTTTCAATTCCGAAAGCGTATGCAAGCAGCGACCGTAAGAGTGCTAAATAAAAATAAAACAAAATCACTTCAATGCAACAAGCGGCCAGTGGCTGGCAGCCAAAAATTCAATTGCAATTGTTCCCTATGTGACCAAAGCTGGCCACAACAATTGATAAAGCAAGCAAACGAAGGCGGTTAGAAGCAGCTACAACACCCCCAACAACATCAACAACAATAGCAGTAGCGGTGGCAGTGGCAGTGGCAACACTGAGCGCAAGCGGTATGTATGGTAAGCGGCAGAAATAGCCGAGCTTAGCGAGTAATTCACATTTTCAGGTGTAAAAATTGAAATGTTGCACTCAACGTGTATTACACCAACAATCTGGCGGCTGAAACAATACGCAGCAGTGTCAGCAGTTTGCTAGTTTTGGTCAGAAAATCTTCCGAAATGCAATAATCCGCACCAATGCCAAAATGTAGGCGAAACGCCAACAACAATAGGCCGCCGTTGTCTATGCAGATTGTTTTCCCCGGCAAAGCATTTGTTAGATGACCACAATTCAGGTGCTGCTAGCGGTGCTGCAATAGCAACAACAGCAACAGCAACAATGTTGGGGCAAGTGCTTGTTGCAACACAATCGCCACTGCCTGGCGGTGGTCCAGCGCTATCAGTGTAAATCAATACGAGCGCCACAGTGCTGCCACATAAAACCTTTTTAGTTTGGTTACGATTTTTCAGCCCAACATACTCGTGCACACATACATACATACATACATACATACATACGTACATGCATACATACATATAAACTTATGTATTTGAATTCTGTGTTTTACTATTTGGCAACAACTTTCACAAGTCGCCACAAAACTTTGTTTGTTGTTCGCCGTTGCTGTTTGACGGCGGATAAGAAAATGTGTCTTTGCTGTCGCCATGAAATACAAAAGTAAACTGGGTGGTAGCAATGAAGGAAATATAAAATCACCTGAAGGTGTTTCTTTTCTTTTCTCGCTTTTATTTTTCATCTAACGGTGTACAAGGTGCCAGCGAAATGTAAATCTGTGGAAGCTTGTTGCACAATTACAAGAAATTGATGCCACAGAAATAAAATAGGAAACTTTGCGAGGCCTGTGGTGGTAAAGTTATACTATTTTTGTTAAATACACACACATACATATATAGCATTTTATAATAAATCAATAGTCTGTGTGCGAGGCAAGCGGCTGCACTAATTTTTTTTTTTTCGTCTTTTATTAGTTTAGGCGAAAATTTCTGTAGAAATTTATATATGTATATGTATGTGCACTAGACAATGCCATCTTACAAGCTTGTAAAAACTAAGTGCGCCTGGGCCACTCTGGAGAAGTGAAGCTTACGTTACATATCTATTTTTTCTCATAACCAATATACAAATATGTGTATGTACATATATACATACATACATCTGCTATTACTTAAGGTTATATTTTTTTGTTTTTTATCTATCTATTTAGATCCCTTTTATCTTAATTTTTATACTCTATCGATAGTAACATCTATCAAAATATCGATAACAAAACCGATAAAAACCTCGATAAAAATATCGATAGAAAAATCGATAATAATGTTGGTAGAATCGATAAAAATGTCGACAACAAAATCGATGAATAATCGACTGTAACATAACAATATCGATAAAAATATCGATAACAAAATCGATAAAAATAACGATCTTTTTATCGATAAATTCCGAAAATATCGATAGAAAAATCGATAACAATATCGAAAAAATTTCTATAAAAAAATCGATAAAAATATCTATAACAAAACCGATAAAAATATCGATAAGTCCCGAGAAACCTGAAAATCTCGAAAATCCTGAAATAGTCCCCAGATTGAGTCTCTATCTATATCCATTTCTCTATAACTACTATTATTTTAATCTTTCTTCCTCTACCTTTATTTTTACTTTTATGGGTATCCTCATCCTCATCCTCATCTTTTTCTTCATATTTATCTTTGATTTTAATTTTATGTTTATCATTTTCTTCATCTACATATCCCCTTTCACCTTAATTTTTGCCATTATCTTTACGCATCTTTGTTTTTGTTTATATGTTTACCTTTTCCTTGATCCTTTTCTTTATCTATATACGTACTCACCTTTACTTTCATTCTTGCATTGGTTTTTTCTAAGTGTTATTCTTTAACCTTTTATTAGCAATATAATACCATGCTCACTCAGAAGCACTTGTTGCAGCCCAAACCATTTCCGTGTGCATTCCGTGACATTTCTTCCCATGTTGAATTTCCAATTTACTTCGAATCAACCAACCGCTCCTAAAGAAATTTAACTTTAAAAAAAAACTGTATATATGTAATTTATCTTAATTTTGTAAACAATAATAAATATGCCTTGGAAAATAGGTGGCAACTTTATTCAAAAATAAATTAAATTCTAAATTGGGGATTTTTTAAATAATTTTCATTAAGCATTCATAGTATGAGGTTTATTTAATATGTATATTAATAATTTTTTACTGTCTTGTGCGAATATTCTTGGAGTTAACACCCATCTAGATAACCTTAAAATGCAAAACATTATCTAAATACAAAATGCCATTAAAGTCGTTACAGCCGGGAACACTTTTAATGTAATAAAATTATAGTTCAAGCATACCTGATTTATTTGGCCAATCTACTTAATTTTAGCATAAATACACTCAGCTCCGCACCGTTTTTTATCAGCAATTCAATGGCTTTGCCTTGTCACTTTCATTCGCCTTTTAAAATACCTTCTAATAGCTCAGCCGTTATTGCGAAACAAAAGACTTCAGTAACGAACCTCATTTGCACAATTATATACTTACATGTACATACATACGTATGTATGTACATATTTCCCCTACCTACCAAATGTCGCATGCTTATCAATCGCTTATTGACACTACCTGCCGCACACAATGTATAAAAGTAACTATGTAAGTACATTTGTACATAAGTAGGAGCGCACCACTTGCCACATGCCACATGCCAAATGCCACTAACTACTTGCATAAAAGGCAACCTAAAACTTGTCACATTAACACATGCAACCAAATTACAACGCTCACACGTTGTACAACAACAAATGTTACAAGCAATTTTTAGAATGGACGCCTGCAGCAGAGTTCATAGCTGCAATGGAGTTCGAAGGCATGGATTTCGATTTGGTTTTGTTGGAGTTGCGGCTGAAATTGAGTGGTGTTTTTGGCCATTTTTGGTGGTGTCGCGCGAAAAAAAACAAGCCAAAGCGCCTAATTGTGTTGCCATAACGCGCATAAAAACAACATAATACCGCAATAAAAAGAACAATAAATTGATAGGCCGACCGACGTTCATGTATGTGTGTATGTATACGTGCATAGTGCGAGTGTGTAAGCGAGCTAAACTAATAAACATACAAGCTGTAAAGCTGCTGGCTGGATAGTGAAAAAATGCTGACAATTCGAAAACGCATAAAATGAAAAAGTTAACATAACAATTGCGCTTACGTACAAACAAACAAAAAAAACAATGCTGTTCGATTTTATGTGCGAAAAAAATAGCAGCAAAATTGTTTGTTTGTATGCAGGGTTCGTTCGTAAGCCATTGGCAATATATGGTCAGCTGTTAATCGCGCACCATTGTATTCACAGCAGCTTAATGTAGGCTTAAATTTATCATTGCATTAGCCCGTAATGAACTGCTAAATAGTGTGAATTAATGCTAAGTGACAATTACCGCAAACAAAAAAAAAAAACACTCGACTCGAAGTCAAATGGCAGCAAGCAAGTAAGCAAAAAACTAGGCGATAAGTAGTATTGGGGCTGACATTTTTTATGGCTATGACTTACAGCAAGTGCATGTTGCAAAAAAAAAAAACTGTAAATAATCCTTGCAAAAAGTCAACTGTAGCAATCTTAGCCAACTTCGTAGAGTTGATTACTTAGCCACATACACACACACACTCACGCGTACATAACACTTCGCTCGTAACTGACACTCTCGGCATGGGTGTGTTTTCGTCAAGTCAATTACTATTTGATTTGCCTTTTTTATGTCACTTTAGTGATGTTGTTTTTTTTGCTGTTTTTCAAGCATACGAAACACATTACACCTAACTATTTACTTGCTGACTGATAGACTTACACCTTTGAAGAATTTTGCAGACAGCCCGGCACACTTAGTGCTGTCTGTTTTTGCATTACTCTACGCTGCCAATTGATGCTGCTCCTTTTGGTGTGTTGTCTATGTTGCCTGCGTGGCCTGCCAACACTTGTTGCGGTTTTTGGTAGCCGATAAATTACCAATTTCCATTTGTGTTTTAATCAAATTGAAATCGTGCAGATTCTAGTTTTTTTTCGGCGAATGCCGTTAGCGTGCGCTATTTAGTGAAAGGCCAGCATTGGCGGCGGCAGCAGCAGCAGCAAGCGAAGTGGTGAAGAAGAAGTAGTTAGGAATTCTGAAAAAANTCCAAGAAAGGAAAGTCTATAGTTTGAATATGCTTTGCATTAAAATGGTAAAATTGCACGCGTTCACCACACAATTGGAGTTCTCGATGCATTTCTAGCATCAACCAACTAAATATTCATTTTGAAAACTGCTTTTTGTCGAAATATTTGTGATTTTATAAAAATTTTGAGCTTTTTAATCAGAATTTTTATAAAATTTTGGGTATGCAGTTACAAGGCTTTTGAAATTTAAATAAAATAAGTTCAAGTTTGAGCTGCTAAAAAATCACGTTGATTTTTAATCATTTTTTTACGGTGTTTTGCACTTTTTTCCTTATAAACATGAATTTACTGTGGAAGCAAATGCGCAAGACCGTTTGCGAAAAGAACTAAAAAAGGCCAGTTTTTTTAGCCGCTAAAAATCCACTTATTTTACTAAAATTGCATTAGCCTTGCAACTGTATACCCAAAAATATTGTAGAAATTCTGATTAAAAAGCTCAACATTTTGCGGAAAATTTTATGAATTTTTCTAAATTCCGTATAAAATTCGAAATTTTTGATAAAAAAAATTAAAAAAGAGCATTGGAAAATTAAATAATAATTATAAAATCCCCTGCTAGTTTAGTTTAAAACAGTCGTCCATACTGGACATACAAGAAATTTTTCCTAGAAGGGTAATCGTGGATTACATATCCATATGCAGTTGTCATTTTCGATCAAGAGAGCTCCCCGGGGAGTAATAAGCTGAAATGTTTAAATCAGCCGACTTAGAGCAACTGATAAGGAAATGCTGAGCTGATTCCACCTCATCATCTTTCAAACGGCTGCGGCAAAAGGAAGGGGTTGAAAACGATACTAAGAAGTACAGCATAGGTTCCTAATGAACACTGCCCGATTGCATAAGCTTTTCCGATCGGCGTCGACTACCAGTTGGGAAAGTGATTCCCAGGGGTCCACGGGATGCTCGACGGGGGTCCACGGTGACGTGAAAAAAATATGGGGTCCATGAGTTGTAAATGGGGGTCCACGAAAATTTATCTGGTTTCGATGTAAAGAACCAAAATGGTTGTTTGATAGCCTATTCATTTATCTTTAATTTTTTTGAGTGGTGTAAAGGGCTCTTGACGCACTGGTAAACTTACCGTAGCACTGACTAAAAATATATACTCAAACCGGGAATAGCATCCAACTCTGTGGAGTTCTCAGAGGTTTGTGACAGGAAGAACTCTCATAGACTTACTGAATTTATAACAGAACACTTGGCCCTGTTAGGGACAACGCCAAGCTGCACATATCGATAATGATCCGCCAGAAACTCCAGAACCTTGATTTGTAGACTCTTATGTATGCCATTTCCATTACAGTTCTTCAACTATGTTACCGTTAGCTGTTATTGCCTATTTGGTGAATGATTTTTCTGGTGCAAAGATCGCCCTGAAAAGAGACTTGAGAAAATCTAAAGTACCAATGTTTTGCTAATAGTGGCCAGGACTGCAATAAAATGGCAACCAAGTTACCGAAGAAAACGGCTTATATTTGACTTAAATCATATTCTTTTAATTATATTAAATAATATTTATTCCTACTACATATACCGATATTTTGTCAAAATAGATTCTGCGAAAATATTTTCTTTGGTTTATAAAAAATCATAGCATCATTAATTTGTTGCACCAAGCGTGCAAGCTGCCT
>NW_016168676.1:0-18423 GCF_001687245.7 Rhagoletis zephyria
TATGAGAGTAAATGATATTTACATTGATTACATAAAATATTTTTTTTTTGGGCACAGCCTATTTTAAGTCACGACTAGTACATTGTTATGTATTGTGTGGGTACTTCTTAAAAATAGAAAACATCATTAATTGAATGCTAATCTTTAGTTTTATGAAACCATCTAGTATGATTATTATTACATGGGTGTGTGCTTTTGGCTACAAATATACATATATATTTATATCTAAGCGATTTTTACAATGGTTAGACTACATTTTAATTTTAGTTCAGTCTTAGGATTGCAAATTTGTACTATACTTTTCATTTCTTTTTTATTTCGTTTCTATATTTATTAATAAAAAATTGATTTTGTTTGAACATCTCTGAACTCTCTACCTCCTCTTTTTTTTTTGAAGTTTAAAGCTCTTTGTCAAGCTTGGCTTTGTAAATAAACGAAATAAGTTCTTGAAAATGTTGTGGGTTTTTTGTCATAAGGACTTCGTCAATGTTATTAAATTTTTTAAAAATGTGAAAATGGTCTCTCAGTTGCCTGTATTTGGAGCATTCAAAGATTGTGTGATTTGGTGTATCTATGATGTTACAACTATTACACATGTTTGAAATGTGGCTATGCATCAGGTGTAAAAAGGATTTATTGTACGTGTATCCAGTCATTAGTCTGTTGATGAGTTTGATATCGTAAGGTCTGAGTCCATATTTTTCAGTCTTAAACCACGGTTTTCGTGCAGTAGCCGTAATGCTGTCGATTAGATCTCGGTCCCAGTTGATGCAATTGTATTTAACCTCTTGTATAGTTTCCTTCCATAACATACACCCTATTTTCCTAATATCTTCCTGGGGTGTTAGATCAACGGTACGACCTTTGCCATGTACAAGTGCTGTTTTGGCCGCGATGTCTGCCTTTTCATTGACATTTATACCTACATGACTTGGTACCCAGTTAATGATTAGTTTATCTATTTCAGAGTTACTAACCTGGTTATGGATTTCGGCTATTAGAAAGTTTTGGGACTGCTTGTGAGTAATCATTTTGACTGCTGCCAAACTATCTGAGAAAATTAAAATTTTTGTCCATGTATTTTTCTTGGCAAGTTCTATTGCTTGAAGAATAGCTACAATTTCTCCACTAGTGGAGGTGAGATTGTCATTGATGTTGTATAGGTAGGAAACATTATTGTCAAAGTTATAAACTGCACAGCCGATCTTACCTTCACCAACAGATGCATCAGTGGATATCACTCTAAAACCGTCTTTTTGTGCTAAAGCCTTTTTTTCCGCGTATATAACCTGCAGCTGTATGTGAGAGTAGTTATTTTTTGACATATTTAACTCAGAACCCCTAGTTTCTATTTCGAGGCTGTTTTTATACTTTACATTGGTGTTGATTTTATTTAAGATGCCCCTAAATTTGGTGAAGGTATGACTGTAGCTAGAGTTTACCTTTTGTCCATTAAGCAGTTCCGCTCTTAATCTAGGATTTAGAAACCATTGTTTGGTGAGTTCTTTTGCTGTTAGCCATTCTGCTCTTTTCAATGGAGTGAGTTCACACGCAATCGCATATCTGGCCAGTGTAGGAGTATTTGCAGCCCAAGACAGCGCCTTAGAGGTTCATTCACAATTGTTTGCAGTTGTTTGTTATATCCCTTCGATGCATTGGCGTAACTGGTATTCGCGTACTCAATTTTTGATCTTACAAATACTTTAAAGAGATTCAAGGCTATATTCGGTACTAACCCTGCTTTTATCGTCGTTAATTTGGCAAGTAGATTTTTGCCTGGAGTTGTGTCTTTTTTGATCTTGCCTATATGTTCTTTAATCGTGGAATTTGCATCTATTGTCCTACCCAACCATTTGAGATTGTGTACTTGTTCTATTTTGTGGCCTCCTACCTCTATGCAATATCTGTTTCTTTTTCCTGCCGTCATAAGCATAAATTTCGTCTTACTGAGGTTTAGTGTTAGGTGTAGGGAGTTTAAAATCGCCGGAATTTCCTCAATTTTGGAAGCTAGTTTTATAATGGCTGTTTTTTCATCTTTATTGTGCACCACAATCGCCAGATCATCTGCAAACTGGAAAAGCTGAGTTTTCTCTTCGTTGATGTTGTGAAGTTTAGCAGTATATATATTGAATAGTGTTGGTGAAAGGCAACTTCCTTGCGGCAGTCCGTTGTTTACTTCTATTGTATGTTTTCCCAAACTAAGTTGCCGTGATGCGAAAAAGTTATGAATCCAATCTGCAATTTTTGTGTTAACGTTGTGGTCCATCAGTGTTTGATGCAGAGTTGTGAGATCAACGCAGTTGTATGCATCCGCAATGTCCAGGAGGCAAACGACCACTTTTTCCTTGTTGTGTTCACTGGTGGCCACTAGATGTAACATCTCATTCAGACACATTGTTGTAGATCGGATTTTTCGGTAAGCAAAGCTTTTTGGAGGGATGATGTTTTTTTGTTCGACTTCTTCTGATAAGGCGTCCTTGATGAGCAAGTTAAGGCTTTTTGCAACCACAGATATAAGTGATATGGGCCGAAAATTGCGAAAATCTTCTAGGTCTCTGTTCCCTTTTGGTATTGGTACTATTTTTATTTTTCTCCAAGTGTCTGGAACTTCATTTATGTTAAATTGGTGTTCTAGGGCTTTCAGAAATTCTTGTAGAGTTTCTTCTGATAAGTTTTTCAATATTTGGAACGTGATGTTGTCGTGTCCTCCTGCTGTCGACTTTTTCTTGTTTAATTTACGCAAAAAATTTTCTACAGTGAAATTTAAATTTGTTACGTTCGTCAATTCTTGACTGTCTGTGCCTGCTGTGTGTCTCGTTCGTGTGGTGGAGCCTGTTCTTACCTGGTTTTTGATGTGTTCCAAATACTTTAAGTTGTCCTCAGAAGCCCATTCTTGGTTTGTATATTTTCTTCCTTTGACATTGTTTATGAAGTTCCAGGCAGCTTTGGTGTTCGGTTCGCAATTTAGTTCTTCCACTCTTCTCTTGTAGCTGCTGCTCTTTGCCTCTTTTACTGCCTTTTTCCATTCTGCAGTCGCTATTCTGGACGCCTCCAGGTCCTCTATATTATTTGTAAGGTTAGCTTTTTTCCTGTTGGCCGTATGTAGTCTGAATAATTTATTCAGGTCTTCATTCCACCTTGGGCTGCCATCTTTTTATGTTTAAATCTATGCTTACGCTTTCCCTGGCCTCTTTAACATCTTTCTGCAGTTGATTTAGGTTAGTAAACGTGATTCTTTTCACTTTATTAATAAAGCTACTTTTAGGGGTAAAAAAATTTGGGAGTTTGTGAATATCTTTAAGTGTGGTCAGAACCGGGTAATGCCTACTGCCTCCTATGCTGATTTGTGAACACTGCCATTCTAATTTCTCTTTATCTAAGTTGGTGAAGGTAAGATCCAGTACTGATCCCGCATTTCTTTCATTACATACGTGCGTTTTGATGCCATGGTTTAGACATAGAAAATTTGCGTTTTCAGTCTCGGAGCTTAGCAAAACGCCTTTAGGTGTGTTTATTTGATCGCCATACTTAATACATCTAGCATTAAAATCCCCTAGTAGGATTACATTTCTAAAATTGCTCAGAAATATTAACAAGCGGTTTATTTCTGTCGAGAAATCATTGAATCTTAGGCTAGGCGGTAAGTATGCGTTACATATGGTTATGTTGGTGTTTAGGCTAGTAGTCTTTGCTATTAATACATCCATATTGCTGTTATACTTAATTTTCGTGAATTTGAGTCCTTTTTTGAAGCCGATAGCTACCCCTCCATAACCATCCGGCCTAGTCTTTCTTAGTAGATTAAAACCTATAAGGTTGTGATTTGTTGTCAATTCGTCGTGTGAAAATATTTCCTGAAGGCATATAATGTCTATGTCGGGCCTATTATTAAAGTGGTCTAAATAGCTCTTATTTGCCTTAAGGCTTGTATATTATATTGTAGGACTTTCGTGTTCATTTGTGGGAGTTGGTGTAATTCTGTCGCTAACTCTAACTTTACAAATTTTCTCTAGCAACTGTACTAGGGGTTCGTTTTGATCTATTTCAAACTTTTTAATGAGTAAGCTAACCAGTTTCTCTATTTCTGTCACTCTGTCCCACTGTGCACTTAAAAAGACAGGCTGTTTAGTTGTGTCTTTTCTTTTTACACTGATTGTTTCTTTTTCGGTGTGCATGTTTGCGGGTTTGTACTGCGTTACTCGGCTATACTTCTTTCTTGTCAATTTTTGTTTAACTACCTGATCATTGTTTATGACTTGATTGTGATTGGAAAGAGTGGCCGGAAAGTTTTCCTCAAAATCTAACAGCGAAAAACGATTTGCTCTATTTTCTAAACTATACATGCCTCTTTTTTGAGATTTTTTTTTATGGTCATTATTTCCAACACTTTTTCTTCTTTCTGCCACACTTCACATGCCGTTTTGTTCACTGAGTTGTGACCTTCATTCCCGCATAGAATGCAATTATTGGTATTGGGTTTACAGTTGCTATTACATCCTTCCTCTTTTCCACAAACAATGCATCGGTTTTTGGCTTTGCAGGTTAACCAGGTATGGCCAAGCCTTCCGCAGTTGAAACACTGTCTTACCCTCGGAATATAGTGCTGCACTTTAAGCTTAACATAAAATAGGTTTATTGTTTCCGGAAGCTCATGTCCTTGAAAACCAATTTTGACCGAAAATGTTGGCAGAAATTTTTCTCTATCATTTGGATCCCGTCTAGTTAATCTAGTTACTGATGTCACTTCTATGTCTGATATGATGTTGCTTAGAATTTCTTGATCAGAAAAGCCCAGCGACACATTTCTAACAACCCCCATGGTTTCAACAAAATTTCTTGGAATGAATGGCTTCATTTCATTTTTAGTCAAATATTGGTTTTCAAGGCACTTGTTTGCTAATTCGTACGTTTCAAAAGAAACTTTGTATAAAGATTTCCCTATAGCCTTAATATTTTTAATACCCTCTATCTGAAAATTTCTAATTTTATCCATTTCGCATTCTGTCATTATTACACATTGGGCTTTTTGATGTGTCTATCAGGGATTGGCATTGGTTGATCGTCAACTGTTCATACTCATTCAATACCGCTGCTTTGTATGACTGAGCAGCGGCGTTGGCTTAGTAGTATCGATACCTAAACGAAATTAGAGGATGACTGAACACGAGCGCATTGCGTGCTGTCTTGCAAATACAGCCACCACAAGTGAACGATGCTTATAACTGCTCATACTGATATTGGCTTCGGCAAATCTGTACTCTGAATGATCGTGCACGAAACCAGCAAACGTGGCAGATGAACGGCTCCGAAAACATGAGAGTCATCATTTGTTGCAGAAGTCGTTTGACTTGTGGCTGAAAATCATCTGACTTGTTGCTGAAAGCCATTTGACTTGTTGCTGAAAATCATCTGACTTGTTGCTGAAATGACGACGAATGTGGTAAAGGGTAATTTATCGTCTCGTATGCATGTATGTATGTATTTATAGCGCGTCTACCATTCAATTGCATTGCTCACTGCTGGCTAGTTGTGAGGAATGTGCATACGTACGTATGTATGTATGTACATATCAATGCTTCATTTCAAACAAGCAAGTGTCTTTGAATGTTTTTGAACTACAGTATCATCACTTCGGCAACACGTCAAACGCGCCTTCAGCAACAAACCAAAGGCGGCGGTTTGACTTCTGCAACAAATCAAGTTAGCTAACTGCGGCATCTTGCCTTCGCCAGTCTTTCACATAAGCTCTCATGCTTTCGGCAACCGTCCAAAGCAGTATCGTGCTTTTGGCAGTCGATCAAATACGGCGGTTGCTGGTTTCGTGCACGATCATTCGGAGTACAGATTTGCCGAAGTCAATATCAGTATGAGCTGTTATAAGCATCGTTCACTTGTGGTGGCTGTATTTGCAAGACAGCACGCTTTGCGGTGGTGTTCGTTCATCCTCCGTTTTTAACGTGAGTAGGCTTAAAGTCACAAAAACAGCACCCTTTGCCAATCCCTGGTGTCTATTAGAACACAAAAGTCCCCCCTATGTACGTTTGTGTACCGCACACTGTACTTAATGCTTTCGTTATTCACAGTTGATGTTTCGTTTCCACTTTTTTCCGCTTGTCTTTCTAATAGCCTGGCGTACGTGCCTTTTGGTACAATCATACCTTGTAGCGGGATTTGCATTCCGTTATTTTCGTCCGTCTTTGTCTTTGTATTATTCTTTCTAACTGTACCTAATTTTGCACTGTCTTCGTCCGTCTCGGAGTCTTTTTTCTCCATATTACAACGTTTAATTATTCTTTTTCTGTTTAATTTTTTCTGATTTCTACTGACTTCGAACCAATTCGAGGCCATAGAATCAGACTCATTACAGCCTCGGCGAAAAAAATTCTAAAAAATCAACGGTAATTTTCAGCCACTTGAAACTTGCACATTATTAGACTAAAATTGAATGGGCTATAAAACTGTGTACTGTGTATTCAAAAAAATTCTACCGCTTCTAAGAAAAAAGTTTGAAATTTGGGTGAAAAGTTTTAAACTTGAGTTTATATGAGTTTTGTGAGAGAATGAACTGTATTTTAATTGAAAATTCTTAAAAATAAATAAATAAACATGAGTGGCAAACAATATCACTTTGAAATGGGGGTGCTATTGTATTGGCTAATACTGTATGTATATAGCATTTTCAGTTTAAATGAAACTTTTTTTAAAATTAAATGAAACCATTTTCAAACAAAGAGAAACCTTTTTAAAATTAAATGAAACCTTTTTCAGATTCAATGAAACTTTATTCAAATTAAATGAGACTTCCTTTTAAGAATGTTTCATTTAATTTGTAAAAGTTTCATTTAATTTTAATAAAGATTTATTTAATTTGAAAAAGGTTTCGCTTTATCTGAAAAAGGTTTCATTTAATTTGAAAATGGTTTCGCTTAACCTGAAAAAGGTTTCATTTAATTTGAAAAGGGTTTCATTTACGGCTCTATTCTGTATCAGTGACGAATTCTTGTCACAGTTTTTATATGGAAAAATATATGAAAGGGTTTAAATTTGTCAGTAACAAAAAAAAATTAAGTGCGCCTGGGCCACACTGGAGAAGTGAAACTTACGTTACATATCTGTTTTGTCTCATAACTAATATACATATGTACATATGCACATACATCTGCTTTTGCTTAAGGTTATATTTTTGTATTTTTTCTATCTAGATCCCTACCTTTACCTCTGTTCGTTCTGCCAATTACATTTATGTTATTCTGTTTTCCTTTATCTTCATTTATATCTTTATACTCTATCGACAACAAAATCGATAGTAACATCCAACAAAATACCGTTAACAAAATCGATGACAAATTCGATAAAAATTTCGATANGTCTCATAACTAATATACATATGTACATATGCACATACATCTGCTTTTGCTTAAGGTTATATTTTTGTATTTTTTCTATCTAGATCCCTACCTTTACCTCTGTTCGTTCTGCCAATTACATTTATGTTATTCTGTTTTCCTTTATCTTCATTTATATCTTTATACTCTATCGACAACAAAATCGATAGTAACATCCAACAAAATACCGTTAACAAAATCGATGACAAATTCGATAAAAATTGCAAAATCTACAATATTTGTAGCAAAATTGATTAGAAAATCGATAAAAAATAACGATAACAAAATCGATTAATATCGATAAAAAAATCGATAAATATCGATAACAAAATCAATAAATGTCTATAACAAAATCGATAAATATCAATAACAATACCGATTAATATCGATAACCAAATCGATAAATATCGATAACCAAATCGATAAATGCCGATAACAAAATCGATAAATATCGATATAAATATCGATAACAAAATCGATAAATATTGATAACAAAATAGTTGAAAATATCGATAAAAAATCGAAAAAAATATCGCTAGCAAAATAGCTAAAAATATCGATTACAAAATCGATAAAAATATCGATTATAATATCGATAAGCTCCGAAAATATCGATAGCAAGATTNATAACAAAATCGATAAATATCAATAACAATACCGATTAATATCGATAACCAAATCGATAAATATCGATAACCAAATCGATAAATACCGATAACAAAATCGATAAATATCGATAACAAAATCGATAAATATTGATAACAAAATAGTTGAAAATATCGATAAAAAATCGAAAAAAATATCGCTAGCAAAATAGCTAAAAATATCGATTACAAAATCGATACCAAAATCGATAAAAATATCGATTATAACATCGATAAGCNAAAAAATATCGCTAGCAAAATAGCTAAAAATATCGATTACAAAATCGATAAAAATATCGATTATAATATCGATAAGCTCCGAAAATATCGATAGCAAGATTGATAACAATATCGATAAAAATTTCGATAACTAAATTGATAAAAACATCGATAACAAAACCGATAAAAATATCGATTATTTTATCGATAAGTCCCGAGAATCCCGAAAATCGCAAAATAGTTCACAGATTGAGTCTCTGTATCTCTCCCTATATCCTTTCCTCTTTAATTACCCTTATTTTACTCTTTTTTCCCNGATAAAAATATCGATTATTTTATCGATAAGTCCCGAGAATCCCGAAAATCGCAAAATAGTTCACAGATTGAGTCTCTGTATNTAACCTTTTATTAGCAAATTTTTGTTAAATTAATACCATATGCATACACACAAGAAGCACTTGTTTCAGCCCCAACCATTTCCGTTGCATCATTTCCGTGGCACCATTTCCGTGTGCAATTTCCGTTGAATTTGCCAATTTACTCCCAACAAACCAACCGCCGCTAAAGAAGTTTCACTTAAAAAATTTTGTTACCGATACAGAATTGGACTGTTAAACTGAAAATGCTATATCTGTGTTCGTATGGAATAGTAGCTTATGTCGGAAAGCTGGCTTTAGTATAATGCGGCATTCCATTAATTCTTCAAACTACAAGGAATTTTTAAATGAGACTTAATAAGAATATTGACTAGTTAGCATCGAAACTATTTCTGCACGTTTATTTGCTAAAGTTCTTCATCGGCTCGGCGCCAGTGAGTCATTCGCAATCGTATGCTGTTAATGCCGCATTATACTAAAGCCAGCCTTTCGACATAAGCTACTGTTAAATACGAACACAAATATATATGTATATATTTGTGAACTACTACAAACAAAGAACTGTCAAGTCCTTTTTGGTTGTTTGTGTTTCCGAACGAAAAATGACACTGAAGATGGCACAACGCCGAAACCGGTTTGTCACCAAACCAAATTTGACAAGGGATGCCGGGAAATCGTTCCACAATACAACTGTCAAGTCATTCCAGGAGCGGTTTAGATAAAAAATATTAAATTTAAAAAGTAACCAAAAATTTTTCCCTGAAAGTGATTGGTGTAAGCTTTGTGGTAACCGGCGAATTGAATAAGCAGCAAGCGATGTAAAATTTACATGTAAAAGTTGCATGTAGCGTCTGCCCGTTTTCCCCGATACGGCTCATTTTTAAGTAGGAAAACATACCGACTCATGCAATACGATCATGGGCGTAGCCAGATAGGGGCAGGGCCCCCCTAAATTCCAAATTATTTCCCATATATTCAAAAATTGTACCAGGAAATGCTATCTCGATAATTTTGGGCCCTCAAACTTTCAAGTTTTTTCCTATGTATAAACTATATATAAACTATATATATACTATATATAAAATCATACGCTCAATGCTAGCAATATAATTTGTAAATTTTCATAATGAAAAATGTGAATATGTGGATTATCCGGTTCTGTTTCAAGTTATTCTCGCTAAGAATAAAAATAATTAAGAAGGGTACAAACCTGGCTGTAGTCGACAATGAAAATGGATTGAATGGTAAACTGATAATTCAATTCATAGTTCAATTGTTTATTACTTTGTCTTTACGTTTGTGTCTTCTATTCAATCTGAGATTATTGATAAAACTATAGACCGGTTTGGTGAACAGCCAAGACGTTTACTTCTTAAGTAATTACAGCTTAAAATAATGTATACATTTTTAGTTTATCTTACAAAATTGCAGAGGTATATAACATAGTATACCAGAGTTTCTTAAACTTATTTTTCTCGTAGACCCCTTTCAAAACTTTACTGGTTTCGGTGGACCTGATCTGATGGATCTGATGCTCATTTCTAACATATTCTCAAAGCTCATCAAAAAATCTGAAGACTAAATCTAACGATGTAAATTTGCATCGCGAGTGAGTTCCAAAACTAAATTCGGAGTGGCAAATATAAAAATAAAATATTTTCTTGTGCTGTATTTATTAAAATAATGTTATTACATACTTGCAAGTTTTAAAAAACAGAGCTCGTAAAGTCATGAAAGAACTATCTCGCTTTGAGGAGTTATATTTTTTAAGAGCAATAAATAAACTCCTCACATGTTCGGCTCCCTCGTGAATTTACATGTGATGTATTTGTCAAATAGTTTATTTGTGTTGATGGCATCATTTTTATTTTTATCGCTCCGAGTTTTAAAGTGATGCGAAAAATATTCTTCACCCGCATTTTTAAAACACAAAACTTGAAACAACAAAACTGCAAAGCTTTTTACGCCAAACTTCAAATTCAGAAACTGACAAAACACAAAAGACCGAATCTAGATAAATCGATGATAAACAAACAAGCAAGCAAGAAGCTCAATAAGTGTTCCACCGTCTCATCCTCTTCAAAGCAGGATGGGCAAATGGAGTTGTCATTTACGCGTATCACAGTCAGGTGTTTGTGCCACGTGAAATGAGCAGTCCCGTCTTCTCAGTGGGAGGAAAAAACTAGAGAGACCTTCTGAGATTGAAGGCAACATGAGTTTTGCCCACCTGCATCCACTCGATGGCTCCCAGTCATTGTTGAGCGAAGTATCCACCCAGTTTCTGATGGTGGCTTCGATGGCCGAAGTGGGGAGTGCTATAACTGGTTGCGGATAGAGGAATGCCTGGTCTAAGCCAACTGTGGCCAAAGGGTCAGATGTCTCATTTCCAGGCACTCCCGAGTTGCCCGGCATCCAGAGTAAAGCAAGCTCGTTATCTTTACCAACATAATTAAGTCGAGACTTGCATTGCCGAACTAGTTTGGAAGTACTTAGATAGAGGGCTGGCCAATACCTTAACGGCAGCTTGGCCTTCCCCTCCACCTATTTTTCACCACGTAGTCTATGGCTTTGGGGATTGCAAATACCTTAGACTGGAAGACCGAAGCATATTCCCAAAAAGAAAAAGTGAAGCTTATCCCCATTAACTTCGAAAAAATACTCCAGATCCTGACCCTGAGTCAGTTTTGGAGCCATCAGGTAAGATTCGACAATGTACGAGTGCGGACTCAGTGCTGGAATTAAACCAGCATTCCTCTCAGGGAACTCTCTCTCTGTAGAATCTCTTCAACAAAGGACAAGTGCTCAAATATTTGCCGCCGGCAATTTCCGCATCGCCTCACTTAGTGTTATACCAACATCCGTTTCTTTTTAGTCTTCAGGTGGCATTTAGTGCTTCCCCACGTATGATGGCACAAAGTGACGGTAAGTTCGCCAGTGCGTCAAGAGCACTATACATTAAAGTTGAATAAATAGGCTATCAAGCAACCATTTTGGTTCTTTATTCGTCCAGATATTTATATCCAAACACCCTTTGGGGAGCGGGCTAATGTGACAAGACGTATAGATATAAATATATTGGTTAAGGTAGGGGCAATATCTACTATTGCACAAAAAGAGCTGCAAGGTGGGGCAGGAGTCGAGTTATTGGTAAAAATCGTTAAGTGAAGTCAATCGGAGACACCAAGGATCAAAGTTAAATTACCACCGTTAAATCAATCACCAGAACGATTGCGGTCCTTGATTTACGGCGACTAAACAGAATAAAAACAATTATTGATAAGTGCCTACAAATAAAATTGTAACACTTCTAAGGTATTTCGTCTGAAATAAGTATGTATATTGGATTTCTGTGGACTAATGATTCTCCCCCATTTTGAAATGGCCACAAATTGTACTATACAGATACAAGGACGATTCACCATCGGACCACATAATTGTCGCCACTTCTACACGGACATAACGCTTTCATTAGGTTATTTAAGACGGCAATGGAGGATATGCCTTCCGACGACCACAAAACCAAATGTGAGCGTGATTGTTGGTAAAAACGTTAGCCCAAATGTTTAAATAAAAAGTGAATTTTGGGCGGGACGAAGTTCGCAAGGACTGCTAGTAATAACATAAAAACCGATTTTGTTTTTTTGTTTTTAACTCTTAACTTCAATTCCAGTTCTGCTTAGATACGAAAATTTAAAACCAAAGGTTTGTCTCTATGGGAAAGCATTGGTGTTATTGAAGAGATTACAAATAATTAACTTAGATGGAGGATAACAAATATTTCAAAACAATTAAATTCAGTCTTGAAAATAAGGTAAGGATTCATATCGTAGTGTAATATAATCCGCATTATTTTTAATATTAGTAAAAAAGTGACAACTAAATCGATGCACTAACATATATTTCATGNTGAAGAGATTACAAATAATTAACTTAGATGGAGGATAACAAATATTTCAAAACAATTAAATTCAGTCTTGAAAATAAGGTAAGGATTCATATCGTAGTGTAATATAATCCGCATTATTTTTAATAATAGTAAAAAAGTGACAACTAAATCGATGCACTAACATGTATTTTATCGTACTATGTTTGAGAAAGAGATAAGCAGCCTCGAAACTTTGGTGTGGCAAATATCCGTTCAAAACAAGGTGATAACGTACGCGACAAAAAAAGAAGTGGTTTTAAGGCACATATACATATGTATATGCGAAAGTCTGGGAATCACGGGAGTTTTTCTTTTCTTTAAAAATTCCTAAACTAAGCTAAATAATGTACCTTTACAATCCTTCCATTTTTTTTAATAGAAATTATCTNAATTCCTAAACTAAGCTAAATAATGTACCTTTATAATCCTTCCATTTTTTTTAATAGAAATTATCCCTGGTTAGTTTTTATAAAAAAACTGTTTTTGTTATTTTATGGCCTTATAACAATTATATTCAACAATTTTTGAGCTCGAGGCCGTTTTTTTAATGAAAGTTATTGTGGAAAAGCAATAATAATTTGAAAAAANGTTATTTTATGGCCTTATAACAATTATATTCAACAATTTTTGAGCTCGAGACCGTTTTTTTAATGAAAGTTATTGTGGAAAAGCAATAATAATTTGAAAAAATGGTAGAAGTAGGGCTGGGACTATCCGCACATTCGAATATCCGGATATCCATGCGCATTATCCGTTGACACGAATAAAATCCGGATAGTATGGATATCCGGTTAATATTCGCTTGTGCAAGTATTCGGATATCCGGATTTACGAAGATCCGGTTAATATTCGTATTTTCAGATATCCAAAAAAATCAACAAACTGATTAATAATATTCGTGAATTCAATTATGCACACGATAGAGTGAATTAGCTCTTGTCATCAATTTTAGAAATGCTACAATTTGGTAAAGCATTCACCACGACCAAAAGTATCGTAACAGCTTTCATTATTCCGTCCATGATATTTTAAAGCCATGAAAAAACTCTCGCGGTCAATTTTATTTTATTTTTCCTTTTTACGAAACGATACTTTAATTTCCCAATACCAGGCGCTCATGCATATGAAGTAGCAAGTTTTCTATACGCATATATTTGTTTGTTGAACTTTTTAATTCGTTTGTAGAAGCCTTTGAAATTATAAAGTAGAATTTTGGAAATTTTAAAATTTATACAAACAATTTTGTGCGTAGAAATAGAAAACTTGTTACCACACATTTATGAGCGCCAGGTATTGGGAAATGAAAATATCGTTTTGATAACGAAAAATCCGGATATTCGGATAGCCGAATATTGGCTGTATTTCTTTATTCATTCTGAACGTTTGGAATAATCTTTTTTGTTTACTTATTCTTTAGAACGTTCCTGATGATATGTTAACGTATATTTCAAACGCATTCTGTTTATTCCGGCTGTGAAATGGGATTATCCGCAATGTATGATGAAACGCTGCCATTATCTTAGCTTCCAGAGTAACCGGATTTTTCATTTAGGTATCCGGATATTCGAATATTCGGTTTATCCGGATAGTAGAAAAATCCGGATGAAGTTCCCAGTCCTAGGTAGACTTCTTTCAGTAGGATTCGAGCCGACGATCCCACTGACTCAGCCAGATGCCTACGCACTGTGCTAAGTTCGCCTTGTTAAGCTCGGAACACTTTGACGACAGCAACTTCACGACGTAACGACAGCGACATCATTTTGTCGACAAATGTCGCCTTGAAGCCAGCTTCTTAAACATTTTGAAGACCTCAGCGACATAGCAAACAGCTGATTTTAAAGTTTGACATTTTGGTATATTTATTTCACAAATTGTGTATTTTTATTTAAGTAAATAAGAAAAACATGAACAATCAAGAATATGTGATTAATTTTGCGACAATTTAATTTTGCAGCACTACATCTACTCATTGTCGCCGGCAAAATTAGAAATAGATTTAATTTGGCGACGTCGACAATTGCAGTCCTGCAGCCAAGATGTCGTGCTGTCGTCAAAATAATTGTGTCCGTAAGAACGTGTGCATTTAAAATTTGACAGATGCTGCTTGTCGCTCGCTGTCGTCAAAGTGTTCCGAGCTTGAATTCTTGTTGCTTATTTCCACTATTTCACATGCTAAGCTAACAACAATCAAGCGCAGCTATTCCGCTGCAATTCACTTGATCATGTGGTTGTTGGTTTTGTTGGTTTTTGTTAATATTTAATATTATTAATATTATTAGAATGTTTAACTTTTTTTAGGTGTGCTCGTCCTTAAGTTATTTGTTTTTGTTATTTTATGGCCTTATAACAATTATATTCAACAATTTTTATTGAGCTCGAGGCCGTTTTTTTAATGAAAATTTATTGCGGAAAAGCAACAATAATTTGAAAAAATGGTAGAAGTGATAGCTATTTCGGAAATCACCACATTTCCTCATCAGACTTCTTTCAGTAGGATTCGAACCGACGATCCCACTGACTCAGCCAGTTGCCTACGCACCGTGCTAAGTTCGCATTGTTAATTCTTGTTGCTTATTTCCACTATTTCACATGCTAAGTTTGAGCTAAGTCAATCAACCAACCAACCTTGCCAGCAGGGTCTCTAGCGATGCCTGGGGCGTTGAATAAATAGCCCCCGTTGTGCATAAGCATGCTTGTCGTTGCACCTTTTGCAAGTTGAGTAGATGGGATTTGGTGTCGCTTGGTGAAGAGAACAAGTTCGGTTTTAGTGGGATTGACCCCTTGACCGTTTCTTTCTGCCCACCCTGCCAGATGGTTAATTGCAGATTGTAGAATCTCGCTGACCGTGGATAGGATTTTTCCCACGACCAGAAGGACTAAGGCCCCTATTATGAGTTGCATTCGATCTTCGACTGTGATCGAAAGTGCTGATCGAACGAATTTTCATTTGGTAATATGGCGCTCATTCGATGAAGAATAGCGCTATTGTGAATTTCGCTCGTTTAGGTTGTTCACAATAGTATATTTTTCACCGCCGAGAAGCATTGTTTACAAATCTAGCAAACTAAATAGTGTGCTTATACATATGTACATATGTAAATTTGTGCAAATTAAAAAGAAATAAAAAGAAATCGAGTTTATGAAAACGTGGAAAAAAAATTTTAATTAGTACAACGGAGTTCTGGTTGAACGATTCGTCAGAGGATGAAGCTTAGAAAACTGGCCAAGAGCAGATAACGTTTAAGAGAGTTTAAGTGCAGTCTTTCGAATATATTTTGACACTATATATTTAAGAAATTTTGCGATCCAAATCTATTTAAAATATATTAAAACTATAACCAGATCTATGATTTTGTTCTCAGAGATCGTGCCAACAGCGTATTGGCATTTCCTTTCATAAGTAAAACCAGACATTCGAGCTTGCGTTTTGTATTCACGACGTTGGAATTGCATGAAATTAATAAAAATTGTTTAGAATTTGTGTCTAGCCGCCAAAAAGTAAGAAAACAAATGCAAAATCATAAATTTTTCACAATTTTCTAACTCTTCGCTCTTCTGTTCGACAGAAAATTCGATACTCAACGAAAATTTCGACACGCTTGCATAGCTCATAATACGAATTTCACTTTCGATCTTCGATAGCCAGCGAAGATCGAAAATCGAATGCAACTCATAATAGGGGCCTAAGTCATCCGCATAAGCAACGACCTTAGGGGCTTTCGCTGTACGGAGCAGGAATTCGTTTAGCACGAGATTCCACAGTAGGGGGATAACATCGCGCGATTTATTATTACAAATTTTCGCCTGCACCGCTTTTTTCAAAAAAATTTATACTTTGATAAATCATTAAAATTTTTAATAAATAATTGCGCGATTTTAGATTGCGGCGCTTTTTTTTTTAATCATTATCGTTAATCGATATATAATGAAAGAAAAACCGTATTATAGCTGAAATACAATGCCGGCGAACGGCGAACTCACCACAGCGAAATTCGCGCTTTTAAAATTAGAACACCCGCAAGCATATGAAATTGAACACAGCCAAAGCGAAATGCGAACCAAATGGGATCAGCTGTTTTCGCTACCGCTCTAATTCTGTTTAAGTAGGCGAAATAGCTGAGCGAACGGTGAACGACAGCATCGCCCAAGTCGGCGAAGTTTGCCGTTCGCCGGTATTGTATTTCAAGCATTATGTGCGTTTTTATTGTTTCCCGTCTTCAATGTTATTTTGTTTGCATTTTTTTTTATGTGTGGCAGCACCGATATTTCAGTTCAGTTGGTCTGCAAAGCAAAAAGTTAGGTCTCAGTATATCCAGTAAAAAAACTGTGGTGAAGTCCTTTATGGGGATAAAGTTTCCAGAGATGAAATTTTAGGTAGCACACAATTTCTTACACGCATGGTTGCTTTTCAGCACTCATGAAAGAAACTTAAGAAATAAAGTTCATATAGTACATTAATTTTTGAAAGAAATACCATATAATGTATGTACTCTGGTTAATAATATCAAAAAATGTATTAGAACCACCGTTTAATGTTATATTTGATACAAATTAATATTGCTGCCCCGAACGCTCTGCGCCTTGCCCCTGAATAATAGTTTACTTAAAATTACATCCCTGGTCCTTGTTCTTTCTGTATCTCATCGTGGTGAATTCACATTTCTCAGAAATTTGACAACAAATCAAAACAAAGCGAGTATTTTATTTGCTAATTTTTGCGATTCCTATTGTTTAATGTAAATTTATGTCTTTTTAGGATATGTCGAGCCAACAAAGAAGGCGAAAATTGAGTAATTAGTAATGAAGTAGCAGGCATATTTGGAAAATTATGCCGATAAGCAGGATGGAATTTGGGAAAGTAAGTGCATGGTTGCAGCATATCTATGTATAAAAAGTATTTAATAAAATTGTTTATAGAAATGTTATAAATCGAGTGGCTCATTTACGATGTGCTCCAAACATTTGGCGAACTTTTTTTCGCCTTTTCAACGTGCTAAGTAACAAGTTAAGAGGACTACCATCACGGGCGGTAAGAAACCGCAAGCAAAGGACAGGCAACCTTCCAGGAAGCTGCCTCCTGTCATCGAGTCGAAGCTGCAGTTCAGCAAGAGCAGGTCAGCAAATTGCTACCCTGATCAAACGTAAACTAAAGCGCTCTGCTGTGATTGCACTCCGTAAATTGGTGCATGCTGAGAAATATCAAACAAGAAAACTCGGTGATGGACGCCGTGAGATGGAGTAGCGCTGTGTGGCAAAGAAATGCGGCCAATTCGACGGGCCTGAAAAATCCAAATTGGCTTTTGTGATCCGCATCCGCGGTATCAACAAAGTTGCACAAAAAGTGCGTAGTTTTACAGTTCTGTCTTCGCCACATTAAAACGGTGTGTTCATCAAATTGAGCAAGGCAACCATTAATATGCTACGTATGCCGAACCCCCTATATGGGGTTATCCAAATCTTAAATCAGTTTGTGAATTGATGTACAAACGTGGAATGGTCAAGCGTGTCCCAATCTCTGCTTTGTGATCGAACGCAAATTTCGCGAAGCGCACGAAATTCAGTGCGTTGATTCACTTCACTTCAAGAAAGCCCCCAGCTTCCTGTTGCTATTCAAGCTCAACACATCAACCCGAGGCTGGCGGAAGAAGTCTAATCACTACGTTGAGGTTGGTGATTTCAGTAGCCGTGAGGATAAGGTCAACAAATTGCTGCACAAGATGACTTAAAGAAATTGTTGTTTTGTATTTAAGTCGACAATATAATTTGGCACATCTTCATCATTTTACGGTTGAATTGCAATTTACACGGGTAGATTTTGGTTAAACGACAAAAATCGACCGTGTAAAGGCAGCTTAAATAACGTTCATATTAAT
>NW_016168676.1:18636-18831 GCF_001687245.7 Rhagoletis zephyria
TTGTTCTTGCATTTTCCACACCACTTGTGAGGTATGCTTTTACGCGCGTTACCGATTTTTTTTAATGTGCTCGGTTGCCCAGGAGGCCTATTTTCATCTTTACAACTTAACTTAATCAGAATTAAAACTAAAGCATGCAATATAACTATAAAGAAAATGAAAAGTTGTCTTACATCTAGTAAACTTAAAAAATTG
>NW_016168677.1:0-18831 GCF_001687245.7 Rhagoletis zephyria
GCGAACGCTTCGTTATAGTATAGTTCTTGGCCTGCGGCGGAGAAGAAGATAGAGTTGGTTAATAAATCACTAAGCGTTTATAGGTAAAGCAAGTCTTACCCCATTATTGTCCCAGTATTCTTGATCGTTGGCACGATAACAAATGCAGAATTCCAAGCGTTTTGAGGATGGCGGCAATGTGATTTTGAAGGAGAATGTATCGAATACAACATGAGCAAAGGTTGCTGGTCCGTAGGCCTGTAGAAGAAATTTTTCAAAGAGTTTAATTAGTTAACGTCCGCTAAGTTAAGACTAAGAAAATATTCANGTCAACGGTCCACTGATCGGCGGGATGTGGACTAACTAAACCCTGTGTGATTTGCTCCAAGAATTTCGTGCTCCACAAAGGCGGTACATTCGAGGGTTCTGACATGACGCGGACTTCCGTCAACGGTTGACCCTCATCGTCTGCAAAGATAACACGTTTGCGGCAACGGCTGCAAAGAGAGCAAGAAAATATTGCTTTATTTTTATGTATCATATTTTTTCGGGGAAAATGGGCTTAGTTTAGTAGCACAGCGGCTATTTTTAATGATTTTATTTACTCATAGTCATAAAGTTTACATACATAAAGTTTACATACATACATACATACATATATGTATGTATCCAGAAAGTGTCACATAATTTTCAATGAACGTAAATGCATTTTTTAGGTTTACAATTTAGCGTTTAAGAAACGCCACGATCACCCCATTAACAAATCACCAGACCAAGCCATCATCAAAACGTCAGACCCCGCCTTGTTGACAAAAAAAGTTCAGCCAAAAAAGAACATCAAATCATTTGAACGTTTTGTTGCCAATAAATAATTTAGCCAAAAATTGTTGACGCCACAGAATTCTTAATAGAGCTTAGCATGTGAGTCCCGAAGTTCTGCTTGCATACATGCAATAATGTATGTATATGTACGAGCACATGTTGTAATATCGATGGAGGTGTTTTTAAGGTTTTCTAGAACGGATAATTGGTATTTTTGCCTTAACCTAACAGATGGTCTATTCGAAATTAAGTTGCGATAGTCTTTTTTATTTACTTTCAAAGGTCTAAGTACGAAGCGCATACCATTGCCATTTGAACAGATGTGGCACTTGCGCCATTTTGACGCTAATTATGTTAGTTAGGAAGGTGTGAGAAAATATTGTTGACGGGTAGGGGTGATCACGATTGACCCACAAAAAAATAAAAAAGAACAGTTCTTTGTTTGGTTTTAATGCTTTTTAAAGGTCGATGCAAGAAAAAATTAGTGATGCAAGTACATTTAGCACGTATGTACATTCGGGTGCCCCGCCAAAAAAAGTTGCGGTTTTTGCACCGGAATTATAAAATTTATTATAGTTTAAGACTTCCGCAAAAATATTTGGGACAAAAAATTCGAGATTAATGTATGTACGTTAGCTGGACACGAATTGAAAATACCTCCAGAAGCTCATTATTTTGATTCCGTTCTTAAAATTTTTGAAACATTTCCATGCAGAACATTTTAAGCTTAAACTCTTCTATCATCTAAGGTGATTGTTTGGTAAAAATAATTTTAGAAACTAATTTTGTTTATAAAAAAAACTTGAGTTTTGGAGGTATTTTTTAATCGGTAAATCTAAATATTTTTCCGAAATATTTTGGCAGAAGCCTTAATATATAATACAATTTTACAATTCCTATGACAAAAGTCGTAATTTATATTTTTTTTGTATGGGGAGTGATGCACCCTAATGTTTAATATGTATGCACTAATAATGTTAATACCGGGATTCCTGGCAAATAATCCCGGTCATTTTGACCCTTCCTCAAAAAACCCCGCAAAAAGCAAATTCGGAAGGTCGTTAGAGGACTGATATATTCTAGAAAGATATTCTTCCGGTTTATTTACAAAAAATTTAAAATTGAGTTTGGCTGTTATTCCACCTTGGCATAGAAGTGTTTGCCTGAGAAGACCCTTAGTAAAATTTTCCGAAGAATATTTTTCTAGAATATATGAACCCTCTAACAATCTTCCAAATGTGGGGTTAGTGGGGTTTCTTAAAGTAAGGGTTAATACGACCCGCTCGGGTGGCAGCTAATGGGTTAAAATGTTCTACGAAAATACTTCCCCTGAAATTTTACTATATATGTCTTAACCTTTAATTTCGCTCAGATATTTATTTTACCCATTTTTTCCATTTCTTTGAAAATTACTAAGGCGGGGACATGAAAATTTTTGTTGGCCATAAAATCAAAATACGAGCCAACTTTTGCAAATCCATCGAGTGTTTTATTACTGGATATGCAAAATAATAATATAATAATAGATCGGCGCTTACAAATATGTTAGTGTTTGGTCGAGCCTCCAATTTAAAAACAAGATAAAATTGTCGCAGTGTTATTGAAACAATTAACATATAAAATTGAGCCCCAAATATTTCCGGAGATGTTCGATTTTCGATGCCACTGAATTTGTCAAAATAAATATCTACTTCAATCCAATCAAATAAAATGCCGTTTAATTCAGTAAAATCGGGCGAAATAACAATTAAAAGAAATAGAAAAAATATACTTTGACTATCATTAATAAATTAAGCTCAACTACACAAACACCGCAGTTAATTATCTTGCGTTTTATATTCAATTTTTATTCGTATGCAAATCGTTTATTCATTAGCGGGCTTACCTATGCTTTAAAATTAGCTTTGTTTTTTTTTTTGTTGAACCTAGTCTTGAAACGAGCTAGTGACACAGTGGCAAAGATAATATAGTAGCGCTTGGAATATACATATACACATACTTACATACTATGCTATGTACATATGTATGTGTAAACAGAGCTTGTTAGGCAGTTTTTCATCAAATATCGCCTTCTAAATTGGCTTATGATAATTTTAGTTTTTATCGACAAAAACCTTTAGACGCCATGTCAAAAATGGTAATGCACTTTGCGTATACGCGGTATTGAACGCCACGAGAGGATATGTATATAAAAATTACAAAACTTCGAAATTAAAATAAGCGTAAAAGCAAAAACTGATTTAAAAGTTTGGCAAATTTTTTTTTAAAGTATGAATTATTGAACTCTAAAAAAATTAGGGTAAGCTCTAAATGAACAATAAATTTACATTAAATAAAAATTGTTTAACGTAACTTTGTTTAGAGATTGTAAAAAAATTTGCAAAGTTAAAAAATTCATATCTTAAAAAACAATGCAAATTTCAAGATATTTTACAATCAGTGTGAGGTATTTTATAAAAAAAATTTTGTCAACAATGTTTATAAGTTGGGCTTTTACGATTTTTCTAATTTTGAATTTCTCTAAATTTTATTATTTTTCGAACTACAAAAAATAAACTTGTAAAATACCGGAAACTTTAAACTTCATTGTATGATAAAAGAAAAGTTCTGACCGAAACTCATCTATGTAAATCAAAAATGGCCGATACCAACAATTGGTCGATTTGACATGGATTTACCCGTATATTCACTTTAAATAAATACCAGTGATATTTTCATTTCAGCAAATTTGTACACTTCCTCTTCGATCGCTTTTTGTAGCCGATCGCCTACATACATATTGCACACAAACTCATCGCTGTGGTAGGTAGCAGACCATTGTGGCTGTGACTCTGGCTAATTTTAGAAACTTTAATGTATATATTTCATGTACGCATGTCTGAGAAAATGATGTTTATTTGCGTTATTTATTGATACCATAACTTGGTTGACATTCATTGTTATTCTTTGGTTTTGTCCAGATTTCGGGATATTTTTGAGACTTTACAGCTACATTTATTTACGCAAGTTCGATATACATACATACATAATGAATTTGATATCGCTTATAGTTTCCATGAAAGCTAATCTATGCAGACCAAAATATTTAAAAATCACTTCAATTGGAAGTTTTTTTACACCCCTTGCCCGAAAACTTTTATTTTTGGCTCTCTTGCGAATACAAATGCCTATCAGCGATTGACTCCGATTCTTTCTCCTTTTTTGATCAGACCGAGAAACAAGTGATTTTTTTTTTAAATCAACAATCGAAAAACTACGTTGAAACAAATGCAGTGAGTAAATGTTTCAAATTGTGAAATTCTTTTTACCCAAAGAAATAATTTGTGTCTTAGAAGTACGAAAAAACATGTGTGAAGTGCAGAACGAAAGCATATTTAAAAGAACCATGCTGACTTCAAAGTTCTTTAAACCAAATGCATTTTAAATTAGTTTAAATAAAATGTAGAGTCAGATAATTGATTGTCTCCTAGGACAGGGCCATGTTAATGAAGTTAAGTGATTATATGAAAAAAGCAGCGACGGTAATCATTATGAGTAAAATAATTTAAATCAGCCTTTAATCATTATTTTATGATTTGAATTTTTTTCGCTCAACAATAATCATTATTACTGAGTTTAATTTTTTCGCTCAACGGAAATAATTATTATTTGATTTATATTTTTTCGATCACAAATAGTGATTATTTTTTTATGTTTATTTTTTTTCGCTCGGAGATAATAATTATAATTGAGTTTTATTTTTCCACTTAAATATAATGATTATTTATAAAATTCAAACGGCCCTACAGACGCAAGCAACTGAAATTTTGACCTGAAAATATTGGTACTTATTTCTTTTATTAGCGTGTCGCTACCTCTGAAAAGAATACGCCGAAAATCACGCTGATGTAGCTTTTGAGTTTTTTGAATGATCATTATTTTTAAGTGGAAAAACTAAACTCAGTAATACTTATTACCTTTGAGCGAAAAAAATAAAAATCATAAAATAATCATTAATTTTGATCGAGAAAATAGAAATCAGCTGATAATAATTTCCTTTGAGCGGAAAAATAAAACTCAAATATTAATTATTATTTTTAATCTTTATTGGCTAAACTCGAAAAATAAAAATCATTGTAAATTACAGTTGGACGTACGAATAAAAATAAATAGTTATAGATTGGCGCTTACACATATGTTAGTGTTTGGCAGAGCTTCTACTCCGATTTGTGGCGTGCGTCTGTGTTACGCCGACTCCGAACGGCGATTGTATTTTTATGAGAAGCTGTTTTTCATGGCAGAAATACCCTCGGAGATTTTCCATTGCCTGCCGAGGGACGACCGCTGTTAAGAAAAAAGCTTTTTTCTATATTTTTTTACGATGTTGCTTTGACCAGGGCTTGAACCCAGGCGCTGCGGAGTGGAAGCGCGCACTACGTACCACTACACTAAAGCAGCCGACGAGTATGAGTATAGTTAAAATTGTTTTACGTCGATTACAACTTGTTGTGTTTTTTGGTTAAAATATAAAAAATAATGATTATTTTCCGTCTCTGGAAAAAGAGTATAAATCCAACCACTTGTAGTTCGTAAAAAAGTACTTTCTAAGTTGCTTTTAAAGTAGTTCCATTTCCGACAGGGTATGTAGGCATAGGCATTTCCTACTTCCCTCCCAAATCTCATTTACACCGTACATCACCGGCAGTCAGTCTGTCAGAGAGTCAATCGATCAGTGGTTCCGTCAGTTAAAGCCTGATTATGGCAACTTAACTTAACTTAACGGAACGTAGAACTAAGAGAATCAAAATGAAACAGATTTCGGCGTGGCATTAAGTTACGTTAAGTTTCGGCTGTTCAATTATAACACCCATTTAATAGAATTTTAAGAGAGAGCCGTAAGTTACGTTAAGTTGCCATAATCAGACTATTAGCTTGCTAGATGCAAGTTCCTTGCTGCATGCGTGCGTGCATTAATGCGAATTAAATTCGATGCGCGAAAGAAATGTGAAGAAATAGCAGAAATGCACACCAACAGATGTGCAGTTGCGTTATTAGTCGCAGCGACAAGTGTTAGCGATCGAATGAACGATCAGAGACCGGATCGAACGATGGATGGAAGGATCGATCGGTCGTTGGCCGGCGCTGAGAGGGGCCATATACATACATAACATGTTGGTACTTTTACATATGTGTTAAAACAAGTATACTCGCATACAATGGAATGTCAACTGATTTCGTTCTTTGGTCGCTGGGCTCTGGGCCCTGCACTGTGAGCTGCAAGCCCTGCGCTGAGCCGCTCAAGTGGCGAAGACAAGTTGTATTGATTTTTATTTATAAATATTGCGCAGTATGTGTGTTGTTTCGTCTTTTTACTTTTATTGTTGCGGTTTTGCAGTCTAGCATCGCTTTTCTACCACGCTGGCGTTTTTTATTTGCAATGATCACACAGCCAACGCATGTTAAACGTTCGATACGCGGCTGCTGGTGGGTGCCTGGGTGTAGAGATATAGATAATTCCATATGTACATTAGGGTGGTCCTTAAAAAACCAAATGAACGTTTTTTTATCAGTCTCACCCCCTCAATCGGTAATACTACGTTCATAGATATCACATATAAATTTTGGCACCGATGGCATACCGTGAAGGCGTGTCGGACAGGGGGCAAAGTTCAGATTCCTCTATAGAGACTCAAAAATTTAAAATACATTTTTTTCTTCTAATAACTAAAATCGATACTACCGTAGTCGAAGGCATCACATATACATTTTGGTCCCAACTGGTGTGGGTTAAATGGCGTATCACAAAGGGGTCCGGGGCCAGATACCTCTATGGAGACTCGAATAATTAAAAATATTTTTTTTCCAAAATTTGCGCTACTAAAGTCGAAGGTATGACATATAAATTTTGGTCCTGATTGGAGTCGGTTAAGACGTCTTCATAGGGTAATCTAAGCCTTGACCCCATTGATATCTTCGACTAGAGTAGTATCGATTTTGGGTATTAGATGAAAAAATAATAATTTTAATTTTTTGAGTACCCATAGAGGAATCTAAATTTTGCTCCCTTTGCGACACGCCTTAATCGCCTCCAATCGGGACCAAAATATATGCATATGTGATATCTTCAACTATAGTAGCATCGAAGAAGGAAATCTGATGTAAAAATTTTATTCCTACATTTAAGGACCACCCTAATGTACATACATACATATATACGTAGTACATATATGTATGTACATTTGTATGAAGTTATCTGTTTGGTAAAGTTGGTGCATGCAGTTATCGCCAAGGCAGAAGAACAGCATAGTACATAAAATGGTTTGGGAAGCAACACCACTTTAACATCAAATTATTCAATTCACACGCAACAGGTTTATATTCCTTCTCACTAAACTTGATTGGGAAAATCAGCGGTGTCTTCTTCACGATCGGCAACCAAAGCGGTCAATGATTCGATCGACACGATAGCCCACGCGTTAAGCAAATATATGTATGGCGTCAGTGATAAGCTTTACCGGCATTCGCTTGCTGATTTCTCCAGAAATTGGGGTTACTCGCTAAATATTTGTGCAAATTTATATGACTGCCTTATGTTCGTTTTATTATTATTGTTTTTAGTTTAACTGTGTGAAAATTCAGTTGCCTTTTGCTTCCACAATTAGCTGCGGTCGCTCACAAAAGCAGTCATTTATTTTTGCCAAACTTCCGCTCCGCCTGCGCCGAAGCGGGTTTACAACTTGTAAGCCCGTTACTTTGGTTTGTAAATAAAAAAAAGAGATGCAGCGGCAACATGCAACATACGCGCATGCGCAGTTTATTGCGAAGCCGGTTTTGTTGCTATAACTCTCTGTGCGCTGCTAGCCTTTTAGGGAATTTTGGTTGATTTTCGTTGTTATTTTATTGTCATTTGAGTGCCCGAAAAGTCGTTATCGCCAACCCAAAATATGCACCGAATGTTTAAAAAGTTTTGCAATTACTTTTATGGAGTTTGCCTCGAAATAAATGCAACTAAATAACGCGCTGCATTTTTTTAGCTGTTGAGCAACTTCTTTATTTCTGTGTTTCGAAATAGTTTCAAGACAGGCTTTGCATCAATAAACAGGTGAGTTCAAACAAAATGCCAGCTTTTGTGTAACAAATCGGAAAAATATGTGCTGAAGGAAGGCTAATAATAAAAAATGCGAGCTAATAAAAATTATTATTTAATTTCAATTGGATACTTAGAAATTGAAATTTTTCAACTATATGGGCGCCTTGAAAACATTACAACGCGACTTTATTTCAATTTGTAATTTTCTGAAAATACAAATTTTAGTACTGCCCATTTTCGGTCACAAGTTTTAAGCATTTATTTTTAGACAATAGCGGGCTTTTAACCGATCCATTAGGTGTGCATGCCCCAAGCGCGATGGTAAATATGAAACAAATTAATTGCCTTTTTCCTGCTGATAATTTTGGCAAAAGAAATGCGGCGGGCTTTTAGTGCCATTTAGAAAGCAATAATTTCTTGCTTTTATAATTTTCAACCTGTGAGTCAGTGTCGAAAAACAAAAATAGAATTTCTCTTCTAAAAGCAGAATCTGTTTACTACCACCATGTGGTTTCTTGTTATTAACTTTTTTATAACCTTTTAAATGGGTCATCCAATTACATCCTTTGCCTCTTGCAACAGCTGGAGTTCCCTCACTTACTTGTTGTTCATCGAAAATACAGTTTAATAAATTATTTAAAAGTTCGGAGTGAAATATTTTGATGTGACTCTAAAAATAAACTTATAATAATAAACTTATATACAAATTTCAAAAAAATTATGCGTGGGTGTATTCAAAATTTGGTAAAAAGCGGAGACTTACCGACAAATACAAACAAATTTAAGAAAGCAATGTTTTCAAAATAATTAGAAGACGCTATTTTATTAGCTTTTTATGTACAGTAGGGGTATATCAGTGTACGAATGCATGTGCATTTGGGTGGTCCAAAAATACACAGGGAAGTCACATTTTTAGAATTTTCTTGCTGCTACCACCCTGAATTAGAGCAAATGGAAAATAGGAAGACCCGTATTTTCTATTTTTAAATCGGTTAATATTTCAATAGGGCTTTGAGGTTTTCCATATATGTATGTATGTATGTATTTTAGATGGGGAAAATAAGATTGTTGTACAAGTAAATAAAATCGTGTTAAAAACAAATATTTTTTGATCGAATGGAAATATATACCTCCAGGAATTTTTCAAACAGAATTAGCTCTAGAATTTTACTAACTATTTTTCCAAAATGTGCGTGATGCGGCCCAATAAAAGAGTTAGTAGTATAAAAAGAAATGTTGGACCTAATGTTCTTAATTATATATATAAAGTGGCCATTGCTTCTTTTAAAAAACATTATTATCCACAATCAAAGCGAAATTATTTTTTATGGGCACTATGTAAAAACAAATTTACTTAAATATATGTACATATGAAGTCTATTTTCTCTTCCGCTAAGTACCTTTTTATCACAGCGCACGGCAGTGCGCGTGAGCGACGAAAGCAGCTACAGTAGCATGCTGAAATGATTCTACATTACNATTACTTACAGCATTTAATGTGTGCTGCGTATTTCAATTTAATTTTAGTTTAGCTATTTATTTTCATCAAACGTCGCACCGCCATTGCAGTGTATTTTTGGGTGACACGCAGTTGACGATGCCAGACGGCTGGCGGGCGCACGATTAGTTCACGTGATTCACCCATCTTTATGTGCTTGCCAGAGAGTGGGGAGAAGACGATGTAATGTTGTGAGCATATGGAAGTAATTATGTACATACACATATGTATGCATACGTATGTTTGTATGTATATCGTCGTTTAAAGTACAAAACCGCTTATCGTCGTTCTACAAAATCGCGTAACTTACATATTTTGCCAAAAATTGGATTTGCGCACACAAGCTCTTGGCTTGCCAAAAATGCGATTGCTTTATTAAAAAGACAACCATTTTTAATTATAAGTGCTTTTACTTTCTAGAACATAATTTATGCAACCTCACATACGCGGCTTTGCATTTGCTTGATACGCGGTTTTGTACTTTAAACGACGATATATTTATACAAGTATGTATGTATGTGATCAAAATGATGTTTAGAGATTTCTTATTTATTTTTATGTGCTTAAATTGTTGTTTTTTGTCTTAATTACAGTTGAGTGTTTGTTGTAAAATAAACATATTTTATTTGTTGCGTAAGGTAGAATAGTCTTTATGGTGGTTTAAGTTCTACCACTAAGATGGTAAGGGTGGTTCAAAAAGACAGAAAAATCTACTTTCTGGAATTATGAAAAAATGGAAAATATGGCGATAAAAGAATTACTCGTTTAGATTTGCTTAAATTTTTACAATCAAGGGTTTAAGAATTACGAATCTAAAATCAGACGAGATTCTTACTAAAATGTTACTCATACGCCTGGAACGTACGCTCGATTTCAACTTATTCCACGATAAATGATAGATCCAGTATGGACACGCCATTTGAATTTTCTAAATCTGATTTCAGATTCTTAATCACCAACCCCCTAAACCTGCGTAAAAAACGTTTTAGGCGAGTCGGATCGAACTTGATTTTTTCACCGCCATATTGGCTCCGCCATTTTTAAATTTTCCAACCTGATCTCCAATCGTAATAAGCGGCGCCAAAAACCCCAGAGGAAAATGCTTCAAGCGTATCGGATCGACTTTAATTTTTTAACCGCCATATTGGATTCGCCTTTATGAATATTTAAAATGCTCTAGTCACGTAATCGGTAAACTCAAAAACGTAAGAGGCTGCCGTTACTTTTTATTTTTTAGTATTGGGTTCTCCATTGGCACAAAAGTTGTAAAGCAAAATCTAATTTAGAATGAAATTCTCTACAACTTTCGCGTTTGAATATGCTACGAAAATTTACGAGAAATTGTTGAAAAATGGCGAACACCGTGGGAGGGAAGTAAATTTTTAAGATAAAAAAAGGGGTGATAGAAGTGTAGCGTTTCCTTTTTTGAGAAAAATGGGGTTAGCTGCAATCTAGTAAACCCCGATTTCGTTGTTGAAAATACAGTTTTTTCTTGGTAATTTACAGTGTTTGAAAAACAAATCTGACAAAACTGGACAAATGTGCATGTACATATATACCTTTTGGGCCATTGAATTCGTAAAACTAAAAATAGGTAAGTGCCATTAATATTTTCAAAATTTTAATTGGCGAAAAGTTATATATGCCAAATCATTAATGACGAATTCATTTTTCGCACATTGACGCAAATCGAGTTTATTGCCAAAATAAAAATCCGTAGCAATCGATTTGTCGGTAAGTCACAGCCAATGAAAGAGTCATCAATTAGTAGTCATTCAATATGACGCCCAATTTTTCTTATGTAAATACCTGTATGTATATATATGTGAGTATGTGCGAGTATCTTTAGTTGCGCTATATCTGCACCGCTTTGATCCAGTTATAATTGCTGCAGGTAAAATCGAGGTATCAGCTAGGCGGAGTGCTCAATAGCGTGATAACATTGTAATAACGCCATAACCAGTTTAGCAAAAAAAAAATTCCAACATGGAAATTTTCGTACATATATTAATTTTATGTGAGTAACATTATATTACATGTCTGACAATCATGTAAATGTTTTTATTAACATGCTCGTAACATACATATACACTGTTTTGACTATTCGAATGCATTTTTTTTTGACATCAAAAGTTCATCAGTGAAATTAAATAAGCAAAAGGTGAAGCTGTTGGAATATGCGCTCACCTAGTACATGGCATTGCTGTTGAGCTCCCGGACGTCGGGGCAAAGGCGATGTTTTTAGCATAAATTTAGACTACTANGTTAAACGTGGAATGCATATTTAACTATGTACGTACATATTGAGCTACGATAATTTTGTGGCGAATTCCTATTCTATTTTTAGTGTTTTAGTTTACGTACCTACAAAAGGCATTGTGGCTTTTATTTTTCGCAGTTCATAATGCTTGCAATTAATCACATTTAAATGCATTTAAGCGAGTGTTAATGTACGTGATCATTAACAATTCTTGTCATTGATATAATAAAAAATGACCGCAACTTAGTGTGAATTTGATAATGAGCGGGCCTACTAACACACAACCAAACTTACATATGTACGTACATACATAGGTAGATAAATGAGTCCTAGTCTATAACTATGTATGTACAGTAGGATGGTCCCAAAATGCATGTGAAGGGAAAAATGTTTAATATGTTAAGCTTCCACACCCTAGGATTTTTCTAAATGGAAAAAAGAATACCCGTATTTTTTTATATTTTGAACTCCCTCAGAGCCTGTGAAATTTTCCATATATTTTATGTGTGGAAAAAACACTTTTTCGTAGAAATGATATAGAATTATTGAAAATTAATATTTTTCGTTCAGAAAACACTATTTCCCTTTTAAGAGACTTCCAGTAAAAATATCCAATTTTTTATTTAGGCATTTTTTAATATTAACTACTTTTTATAGGTCCCCCAAAAACCTTAAAAAACTCAATGGGGGGCCCATTCAAACTTGTAAGTATTAAAAACTAGTAAAATAAGAAATTGGGTATTATTATTGAAAGTCTTTTAAAGGTAAACAGAGTTTTTTGAACGAAAAATATGGATTTTCAAGATTTTTATACAATTTTACGAGAAAAGTGATTTTTCCACATTTAAATCATTGGGTATATTAATCGTTCAGAAAAATCCTGGTGGGTGAGAGTTTTTTAACATTTTACTTTTTAGTCCGAAGACTTGACAATTTTTTTTCTTTTTAGAACGAGTTTGGAAATTTGGTAATCTTGTTTTCAATTTGGTAATTTTTTTCAACGTAAGTCTTTTCTTTTAAGTTTTTAATTCTAACTTATCATTTATAAAAATTTATAGCTTGAACCTTCTTACAATTCCACAAAACAAAAAAATTTCCTTATGTACTTACATATGTATGTATTGTGTCTACACCTTAAGAGAGCCAAAAATTGAAGGGCTCTTTAATGTAACAATTTGCCTTGATAACTCAGAACTTTTAGTAGAATTAAAATATTATGCTCATAAAAATTTGGTAATTTTTTTTTCTGAGTTTGTAAATTTTTTTAGAGGTTTGCTAAAAAAATAAAAATCTTTGTGGCAACACTGAACATGAGTTTTAAATTCAGGCGTGCGATTGAGCGTTATGGCGCTACGGGGCGTATACATTACACACGCATTTACGGGTATGTGAGCACGAAATGTTATTTCTACTTTTTTTAGTATATCTTTTTTAAGTTTTCATTTAAATACAATTTTGGTATGGAATCGTGAGCTTTATGCAAAACTGAAGATAATGCATTGTCTAAGATAAGTGTGCCACCATTTTCGACCAAGCACATCCTTGTCGAAAAATGTAACAACTTGTGAGATTTGCTCATTTACGGTGCAATTAACTATCGTTTCAAGCAGGTCGTTTAGTGTAGTATTAACAGGAATTTTCTAACCCGTCATAACAAAAAAAAATAAAAAAATATTTAGAATAGTACCAATGAAAATAAGAAATATTTTCTTTCATATTGTATGTATGTATGTCCTATGTATCTACATATTAAAAAAAATTCACAGTAAATTTCAAATGCTGACAGATTCCGAGAAATTTTGTGGCACAATAACTACAGTACCTAAAAGACAGGCAACATTGGCTAGGAAGGTCGCATGAAATTTACAGCCTATAAATAGCTACATCACATCCGCTACAAAGAAACGTATGTACAAAAATAATTAATTCTGGCATTTTCACCGTGTATGTACTATGTGCAATCACTCTCAGAACGATGCGTCGCCTTGACTCATCAAAAACAATTCAAGTGAAAGAAAGAGAAATTAACGCAAATTATGAGCAGAGCAAATGCCATTCGAGTGAGTGAAAGCAGCCTGTTCGAGGCAATCGCGCCAGCCACCTACCCCACGGGTAAATATATATAGACATAGTATCTTGTTGTCTATATAGCCTTTTGTCTTATTATTTTTATTTTTTTGAGGTTGCTTTGTGGCTGACAGCTGCTGACGGCAACACAGACATTTTGATTTAATGACGTCTCTTTTTTGCTGACTAAATAAATATTTAATGCCAACTTTCGAATTATCTAAGTAAATAAATAAATAGCGCGAAAGTCTGCAGGAGCTGTGGCAGATTTCTATGTTTGATTTCAAACATATTTCTAGCAGCTAAAAAAAATACACAAATAAGGTGAAAAGTGCGGTGGGAGGGTGGAGTGCTACACATAAACCAAATATCATGTGGCGTTTTGATTCAATTTTCAGTTTGCGGGAAATACAATAACGCCACCAACAAACAGTCGCAATGCCGCCACCAACACCGCTTGAGCCACAAGCGTTGACGTTTGCGTCAAACTATAAACCGCGTATTAAATAAACATTTGCATAAATGTGGTAAGCGTCACCACCAACGCACACACATCTATATCTAAGCGCATATTGTGTAAAAATAGAGCGAATGATTTATAAAGTCGTGCGCACACCACCGTCTGAAGATACATAGTACATTTGTCTATTTGCCGAATGGATTAGCGCCATGTCGGTGGTGTCACATTTCCGCTAGACTGACTATAGATCGCCCGTCTCAGCGACTGGCATATCTAGATAAATCATGCTGCGCGCTAGTAAACCACTGCCAATACAAATGTCGAAATGGTAAACCAGCGAAACGACGAAACGGCACACGAGCAAACCAAAGCAGCGCCGCCGCCGTCAAATGGTATGCAATGCATACGCTTGCGCTTGCCGCGACCCTACATGGCGTATGAGTAACCACCAACAGAGCAAAATAAAAACCCACTCGAGCGCTTATCATACATAGCACAGCAAACAAAACGAAATAAAATACTCGTAGCAATAGCTACGTGTACATGTCGATAGTAAATGGTGTGCCATATTTCTTGGTCGGTCCACTCACCTTTGTTCGTTGCATTTGCAATTCGCACACTCCGTTTCCGCGCTCGCCGCGTCACTATTGCGACTATCGCTGCTGTTGGCCGTTGTTGAGCGGTGTAGGCAGGATCGGCGGCTGAGGCAAGATTTCGGCTGCATTTGAATGATTGGTGCGGATAGTGCGCGCGGTAAACCGCCATGAATACGACCCTCATGGCTGGCCATGCCACAGCCACCAGCGGTGACGGTGATGGGCAGACGCGCCTGTTGTTGCTGCTGCTGCTGCTGATAGTGCTGTTGATAGTGCTGTTGCTGGTGCTGCTGCTGTTGTAGCTGATGGCTGGCGAAGGCGGCGGCCGCACTATTGGCCATGGCCTTCGAGGCGAGTGTGATCACTTGAGGGCGACAATAGCGCGACGCTCTGTTTGCTTCGTCATTGTAACTGCAAAATACAAAATAAAAGATTAGAAAAGTTGAAGACGAAATTAATTAAGATTTATACTAACAGGAGAAACAAGAATTAGAGCTGAGATAAAAGATGATAACATAAAAAAATATATATATTAATTATTGCTTTCAGAGGTAAACAAAGATTGCAGTTCTTGAAGAAAAGTACTTTAATAATTTTCATTGAAATATTATATATATCGCTATAAAATGTCAGTGCTCGGTATACACTAGGCGACAAATGAAAGTGTATTTTCATGAAAAAATTTTGGCTCATTTATTTGTGATATAAACCATATAAAACAAAGTTTCACAACTTATATAAAGTTCAAAAAAAAATTCAAGAATATTGTACCCAAATTTTTAACTTTTTCTTCAGAATTTCTAGAAAATTTTCGAGTGCGCAGTTTTGTAACCCATTCAGACTGCTTTTGCGGTATTTTTTATAGCAAGTGCAATTTACATAAACTGGCGTTTGTTTTTTGAAAGTTGTTGTTTGTAACGGTGTCCCGCATTTCATTTCATAAGAAATTCATGCTTATATGGAAAAAAGTGCAAAATTCCGTATCAAAAAAGTTCTCAAAAATCAATGCGATTTTGTAGTCGGTTGAAACGTGCACTTCATCAGACTAAAATTGAATGCGCTGCAAAACTGCATATTCAAAAAATTTTTGGATGAGATTTTTTTGAATTGTGGTAATTTTATATAAAGTGTAAAATTTGTATTTACATATATGGTTTATATTATATAATAAACTATATTTTCATAAATAAATAATGAAAAAAATTTTTCATGAAAATAATTGTAAAAATTATACATATAGGTATATGTATATAAGTGTATATATGTATGCATATGCCTGACCTTTTCTTCAACGGGTGGCAGATAACTGCATCTTCATACGCTTTTCTTTATATTGTCGCTGAATATCGCTTACATTTTCCTCAATAAAACTTAAAATTATTTCGAATTTTATTGCATTCACACAAATTACAGGGTGAACAGTTTTTTTACCTTTTATAGAGATTACTTTCCCGCTTTAATTTGTAAAGCTGCTACAACGCCATAAAAAAAGTAAAAAAAAGCCACATATTTACAGGTCGTAAAAATTTTACGCATTTGGCACAAATTAGCCGAGAAACTGAAAGATTGTCGCAGAATTTCCAATTGCTCGCCCTAGCCGCATTAAAAAGAAGAAAATGCAAAAGATAAACATATCTACGCTTAATGCGAAAAGTAGACTGTAGCAAGAATTCCGCTGGGAGAAAGGCTAATTTTCAAGTTGTTTCATGCACCTAAATTTTTTTTTCATATACTCAGCACACCGTCTGTCCGCTCGAAATACGGAGGCATCATAAATTTGGAGCGCGTGTTGTCATTAACCGACATAGCCCCCGCAATTTTGTCTCGCTAAAATTAATAGCCAACAGCTAAAAATTGAAAATTAACTTAAAAAAAAAAACAACAAAGTAAAGCAAAAGAATAGCAACGCAAGGTGAAATATACGGGAGGCATGTAGTCCCTGAAATTGGCCAGTGGGTTTCGCGTAAACAACATTTTCATTTTTTATTTCAATTGGGAATGATATATTTCTGCCTGCAGATTAACTGCGTATCAGCAACGGGAATGACTAGGAAAGGAATTTATTGTTGCTCCCACAATCTAAGTAAATAGAACAATAAAAATTTGTGATGCAAACGATAAGTAATTTTAGCTTGAAATTTCAATGGGGAAGCAATTGACGCCAATCAGAAACCTACATCACTATAAAATGTTTTTGTTTTTTTATTTTATAAGTTTTTAATGGTAAGAAAAACTAGTTGGCGAAAATGTGTGTTTTCAAAACAAACAATTTTCAGTGAATTGATAAAGAAGATAGCCCTTATGCGAATGTATAATTCTTGGAGTTCGAAACTATAATTTTTGAAATTTACAACAGTCATATACAATTTTCGAGACATCCGACGTGTTGGAGGTTTCACTAGTTTAGGAAATTGCCGCAAGAATAAAATATATTACATTTAGAATTTTAGTGTAATCTCTTTTAATAATTTCCCAGCCAAATATTACCTCAACGATTTAAAAAGTAATTTAGTATATTAGTAGAATTAATTTTCCTCAGTTTCGAAGAGCAAAAAACTTTGTGTAAAAGTGCGTCAAGAAACAAAAAATTTTAAAACACATGAAAAAGCACATTTTCAATACCTATTCGTCTTGGTGCACTCAAAGATTAAATATTTCCTGTTCGCTGTTTTACTATATTTGGCCCCCAGTATTGTGAATATATTGATTTTTCCGTGTGTAAAATTGCCTCCGTTGACTTTTATTTTGTCTGCTTTTCAATGTCAATACCAGGCATACTTTCTTGGAGCACACTTGCAATTCATTGAGATTTTGCTTTAAATATTATGTAAATATTTTTTGGCTGAGATTGTTGCTTTTTCCTGCTTTCTACGCACTTCTTTTCAGATATACTATTTTTTTTTAAACAAATCAAACACAGAAGTACACTGAGGGAAAAAAATATTAAAATGACCTGTTAATAATATTCAATTTTAGTATAATAAAGTGACTACAAAATACCGTTGATTTTTGCTTTTTTTTTTGTTGGCGGTGCTGCGCACTTCAATTTCTAATAAGATTTACAAACAATTTTTTACGATCCAGTCGAATGCATTTATGTAGGTATACTTGCATATAGTTATTTTGAAATGTATTTTGGCAAATATGAAGCAAAAAAATTAGCAACAAAAATTCGTTGCTGACTTGTCTCGCTTGCAATTGGACGTTAATTATTTTGGACAACTGACAACACGCGTACACAAAATATTGATTGCATAATAGCAGTAGCGAGGATAGGGGACGGGGTTGCAGTGGATAATGGTCTCCTATGACAGCCGATAATAAAGAATTATTCAATTGATTCGAAAAGATTTTGCCGACATATGCAACTGAAGCGCTGACATATAGTTTCATAAAGTTTTCGATACCAAAAATCTCTACAGATATTTGCTTGAAACTTAACATGATATACATACACACCTTCGGATATCCTTACCTAAACTATTCATAGAGTATCCCTTAAGATACTACTTTTTGTAAATTCCTTTATATAGTATCCCTTCTGATGCTGCTAGAAAACATCTACATACATACATACATAAACACATGTACAAAATAAAGAAATAACAAAATATTCAATATTGACGCCTTGAGTTAGAACTTGTTACCAGGACGTTTCGGGGGTCGCTGATTACGCATCTAATGTCAGTTTTTCAAAATGCAAAATGGCGGTACCAATATGGCGATTATTAATATTTTTTTTTTTAATATTGGATTTGCTCTAAACTCGGCACTCGGGAGTTTTTGAGGGCACTGATTACGAATTTGTAGTCAATTATTATTTTTTATTTAAAATGGCGGATCCCCAGTATGGCGATCAATTTCTTAAAAAATAACTAAAATAAAAACGCTGATGCTGAAAGTTTCAGGCATTGTCATGGGTTGAAACTCTTTACCAATGGTTTTCTGGGGTTGCTGATTATGAATCTGATGTCAGATTTTTTTAAATTAAAAATGGCAGATCCAATATGGCGATCAATTAAAAAAAATGGTTGGATTTGTTTGAAACTCGGATCCGCCATTTTGAATTTTGAAAATCTG
>NW_016168678.1:0-3214 GCF_001687245.7 Rhagoletis zephyria
GAGAGAGAGCAAAGACCAAAGATTTCAGTGATCTGCCTCTCTTCCTACTGCGAATACTGAGCTCCTCAGGGAAGCCTCTTAAAAATAACTATATAAAATTATGGCTAACAGCATAAACTCCGAAAATTGTAATTCCAAACTTTGTGCAAATTTTCATTAAAATTTTAGTAGGTATGCAAATTTTTAGCACACTTTTTCCTAAAAGGGCAATTAAGAAGTGAAATAGAGTTACATGATATGTATATTTTGAATACATATGTACATAATTGCATGTGTCTGTCTAATTTACAGTCTTTATTTAACTATTTAAAATTACGTTCTTTGAAAATGATACGATAATTCTATCTGTGTGTCAGATGGAGATAGAAACATTTCTATTTCGTTTCCACCTATTCGCTGACATCATAAAATTCCTTTTCGCATAGGAATGCAACTTAAATTTTCTAATTGTACCTACATATTTGTATTTTTATATGTATGTATACATTTTTGATAGTGGCTGGTCAAACTCTTCCTTCGGTAACATGTCTACTTCTGGACCAGTGTTGATAACTGCATTTTCCAAATTTCGTATGAAAATGTAATTCAAATTGCACTTTTTGTCACTAAATTGTATCAAATTTTGATTCCTATTATTTTTCTAATATTTAGTTATTGTGTACAACTTGTATTTAATTACACTGGATCACAAATTTTAGTTTTGTTTTCGTTCTCCAGACGCCCCTCTCCCACTTCTATGTAGTGTTGCTCGGGGATTCCGAAAATCGAGTTAATTCTTTTTCTATGGATACGTTTTCGGGATATTTGCAATTTACCGTTATTCAGCTTAAAACACAAAGTGGTTCCACTTAATCACGTATATCTTACAAACCAATTTAACAATCTTAATATGAAGCACGGAAAATAAAAGCTAATAAAATTCTCCGTAAAGCTATATACTTTCCGATAGGAGTCATAGTTTCTGACAAATTAATTAATCATTCCTGTGCTAAAGCCTGTTCTGTTATAAAAAAAAAATCAAGTTACTACTGAAGAAAATCGATATATAAATAAAGAAATAATAGTGTTCAAATGAAAGTACGCAAAGATTTTTTGTATGAAACATGAGCACTAAAGCGCGTTACTCAGGTGTACATGGCGGATGAGTAACCAAATTAGACGAATATGTTAACTTTTAAACATTTTTCGCTATTTGGAGCGACATTTTTTCAATTTGAATCGTAATATCTCCACAACAACAAGAGTTTTCCCAGACATAAGCTATATACCAAATGAAAGCCAAGGTTTTGGGCTAGACTTAGAATAAAATCGACTGACCAGTTTTTGAGAAAATTCTGGAAATCTATATTTTCAGCAGCCCGATTTTTAGTTTTTAGGCGATAATGTTATGACATATTTATATTTCATAAACGCATCAACGACAGCATTAGATAGCTTGTTTTAAGGCCCCTCTACTGATATCGACATGAATGGTATGGAATGAGTAGTGTGGCCTCAGTGGTAGTTTAAAAAACTGCCTTTTTTCGAATTTCAGGCACCAGCCACGCCCACAAAGGCATACGAATCGAAACATCCATGGCACATGGCATTAAGTTATGTTAAGTTCGGCTGTTCAATTATAAGCAACGCCCATTTAACAGAATTTTTAAGAGAGACCGTAAGTTACGTTCAGTTGCCATAATCAGACGATGATACTTTCGTTATCTCGACTTCGACACGTTTGTAGAACGGGTTAAATTTGATTAATTGGTCTAAAATTTTTAGGGAATTACTTTTTCAATGATGGTAACCATTTCAGGGAGTAGCACCCCCGAATTTCCTTTTTCGAAAATAAGGGTCACTCTAATGTACATACATACATGTGTAGGTACGTAGCATAGATTTGGTTACCTGAATTCAAGGCGTATTCTTATGTATGTGCATATAAGGTGATGTTGGTAGAACAGCTGATTTTCACAATTTTCTTTCCCTCTTCTTCCCGGAGCGAAGAATAACTGAAATTTTACATTTGTGTACCGAAAGCAAACCGAATACATGTAAGTCATGGTGAAATACATAATAATAAGGTGTTGTCACTTAGGGGGTGGTTGTTGTAATTTTGGCAATTTTCGGCATACCAGCGTTACAGTTATGCCTACTCTATTCATTCCAATTTCATTTTTGGGCAAAATGGAACCAAAAATGGAGCAGACAATTTTGTGAAAAAGTATGCGTAGGCATCACTGACTACGTTTATTCGCACGTATTATTTGCAAATAACAATTTTCAAAATGGTAAACTTTGCGGTATAAACGCTGAGTTAATTTTTTATTTGCAAATTTAACTAAATCACGCAAATAAGTATTGATTAGTGGTACTATTTGCAAATAAGCGCAAGACGCCGCCATTCTTAGGTTTATTTTCTTTTTCGATGGTCATCTTATTGCCTTTTAATAATCAAGACGTTGCCATTTTTAACTTTATTTTCTTTTTCGATGGTCATATTATTGCCTTTTTATAATTAGGCAATATTAAAAAAGAATTTTTAACCATCGAATAAACAGTGAGTTAGGTATTTGCAAATAGCTTACGTATAAACGTAGTAACTTTTTCTTTGTTTCGCTTTTGCTTTGACTTTTCGTTTCAAATTCATTGGAAAATTTGATCAATAATTTCCAATAATTGTGATTTTGTAAGTAAATTTTTGGTAAAATATATACTGTATATATCCAACTGATTATTGGAGCACTGCCTCGGATGGCTACGATAATGCACTTGGTCTACCAATTTAAACGCATAATTATTTTATAATATAACCTGATAATATTCAGAAATGTAATTTTAAAATGTTATCGAAAATAAATGTCATAATAAAATTTATTTTAAAGTTAAGTTATTTAAAAACTGAGTACGCATATATGTACATGTACTTCAGAACTTAAGGCAAAAATACAATAATAAAATAATAAAATTCCATACGGGCTAATATGTCATTTTTAGTAGAATTTAAATTAAATCAAGATAACGGTATAATTTAATTTGTTTTAATCATATATATAAATAGGCAATCATGTTTCCTTTACACCCCTTTTACGGCTAAACTATACTTCTAAGGTATAAACAATTATATATCATTAGAAAGGTATTTTGATGCTGATGTGCAGGCAATTTTTAAAATTTCAAATCAGTTTAAAATAGAGCGAAAAAATCAATTCAAAAGTCACACCAATACCAA
>NW_016168678.1:7549-11493 GCF_001687245.7 Rhagoletis zephyria
CATCCTACCTGTTAAATCTGGTTCGGAAAATGAGCGATTCCAATCGTAGTTATTACTGCAAGTAAACAAATTTTGGTTGTTTAGTAACTACCTTAAAGCATTGGCGCTAAACAGTTTATATTTTTTTTTTTGTATATTTTATGGTTTTACTCAAGCAAAATAACCAGGGCTGGCAATTCTATGCAAAAGCTTGAAAAGTTTTGGGTTCGTGCATATATTGGACGTATGCAGGTGCAGACCCGTCTAGAACAGGGGCAGGGGGAGGGGGCGGGGGTCCTGGGGGTGTTCCCCCCGGGCCACGAATTTTTCTGAAAATAAAGTTGAAAAATAAACATTGACATAGACATTGTAATTAGAAATTCTAATAAATGTGAAAGCGTATTTTTACGTACACATGCAAATGTAGCACGGTCATTTCCATGGAAGAATATGCATAGCACCGTCAACAAAAGAAAAAAATAAAAAATTATCAGAAATCAACGGAATTTTTTAGCGACTTTGAACTTGTATTCTATTATAATAATATTAATCTGCATGCCAAAATTTTTTTTTCTTGAAGTTCTAAATAAAAAGTTTGTACATTTGATGAAACTTTGTTGAGTTTTCTAATTTTTTAACAAATTTTGCAATTACACATCTAAATATGTATGTATGTATGTATATACACGTGGTGTGGTTGACAAGCAAGGGGAGTCTTTGCCAGACTGCGGTGGAGGTCGGATGCTAAACGTGGACGTTGTTAATATTCTTTGCCAAATACATAATTTCTTTCGCTTGTAAACATTAAATACATATCTTATTTAAAATATATATGTAACTTCTTCCTTACATTAAATAAAATACCACATACATATATCTAAATTATATGGCTTTTGTTAGAGGCTAAACTAATGAAAAAAATTTTAGAATAGAAAAAGATTGCGAATATGTATTGTAATAACATCACAGTGTGATTTTGAGTGTGGGTCACCCACTGTACATACATTGGGGAGCAGTGATGAGTACAAGGTTTTTTTGGTGTTAAAATTTTTTATATAAATCAAGCCGCTAAGAACTTGAACTTTATTATACCTAAATTATGAAATTTACAAAACTGCATACTCAAAAAATTCTGAAACATCAAAATTTTCATGAAAATTTGTTAAATTTTTCTAAGTTCTGTATAAAGTTTGGAAGTTTCATTTATATGGTTTTGGTTAACGCATCAACCATATTTTTGCGAAATAATAAAAAAAGGAACTTTAAAAACCTAGCAAATATTTTATAAAAACCACCATTCACCACTGCTCCCCACTGTACATATGTATGTTTGTACCTCATATACATATGTATTAGAGCTCTTGATATTCGATTAATCGAATATTCGAATTATTCGAATAGTAAAATTCGATTGCTGGTGCGCGATTACTCGAATGTTGAAATATATGTAGATATGTATATATATGTATGTATGTACACATTTAAATAAATTGAAATGTATGAATATGGGCCACTCCAGCGAAGACGACACCACAGATAAAGAAATAAATTATATAGTTTGTGTTTAAATCAGTGAAAAAGCAGATTGAATAATTCTTTAGAAATACATTTCTATGTTGTCAAGGCATTCCTGGTGTATCAAAAGTGACAATGCAAAAAATAATTATATAAAAAAGGAAAGTACGATTCAGGGACTTTAAAACGGTGATAAGTTATTACGAAAATATATGTATGGTGAGAAGTCATAGCAAAATATGTATTTTTTAACGTATGGATCAAACAAGGTCCGCTTATAAAAAATTAATAAATATTCACAACAACCATTTTTTTGTTTGACATATAACGCTTATTACAATGATCGAATATTCGATTTTACTAAGGTATTCGAATTATCGTAGCTTGGCGACTATTCGAGTAATCGAAGAGAATCAACTATTCGAATAGTAACATTCGATTAGCAATCGTACAAACAAGTGCCGATCGAACGTTCGAATATTCGAATTGTTCGAATAATTTCAAGAGTCCCAATATGTATGTATGTATAGAAAACAATTTTCTGCTGGTAAATGGTTCTATGCATTTGTTGAATGAGCAGATATTTTTCAGTGTTTCATTTATGCATGCATGCATGTACGTTAGGAATGTTAATCCCGGGATCCCGGCCTTTTGTAGATTTTCGGGATTTGTAATTTGCCCTGATGGCTATAATAAAAACTCCTTTTCTTTACCATTATTGGCTATATTCCTTTTTTTTATTTAATAAATAATATTTATATATTTTATTATACATATAACACCGTGCGATGGTAAATTTTACACACAAAAATCAATATATTTGCGGAAACCATGGACCAAATATAGTAAAATTGCGTTTTTAGTTTTTCACTCTGATGCCAGTAATTCAAAAATGATTTAAAAAATTCAGTGAAATGTGCTTAGAGAAGAAGTATTGGTTTCAAATTAAAGAGCAAATTCTGTAGAATTTAATCAGATTCAACTTTCAATGTGATAAAAATGTTTGTCCTTAACGTTGCAGTCGCACGCATATTTCTGTTTAGATTTCCGAAACGTTGTGGGAAAACTGAAAGTTTTTTATTTATCCTGATAAAACAAAACAAAAGCTACATTTTATAGAAGAAACTTTTTTTCTATCTTTTGTTGCTTTAAAGATAAATGGTTAAGTGTAGTTTTAAGCGGTATTTACATAAAATTTTTTATTTATTTTTTTTTACAATACAAAAAAATGGAAATATTTTTAACGTCCTATTAAAGATTCTTTAACGTTACGTATTGGAGAATATGGTAAATACAAAGCAACAAAATTGGGGAAATTGTTTAAACCATGAAAACTCAATTAATTATTCAACAATACATATGTACATGTAAATAAATAAATAAATATCTAATATGAATACCGAACTAAGAAGTATATTGGAATTACACTCAAAATGGGTTCCAAAATAAATTAGAACCATAGTAGCAAGAGAGAAAGTGAAATCCAACTCATTCTCGAAGGGAAATATAAGACAATCAATCTCTCTCATTAAAATTTTAATTCGATAATGCTGCTGAATGTTGAATTCATAATAGCCCAGTTATGCATACTTAGCTTAGCATGAGAGTTGCCATATAAGAATCTGTTAAACGGGCTTTGCGTTTGTAGAATTCTGTTGGGTATTGATTTTTACGTAAAAATGGTATAGCAGTGCAAGTATGCATAACTGGGCTATAGCGAAAGGAAATACATTGGGTGGCGAAGGTTCCGTTTTTCTGGAGAATGGCCTAGTTCTCGAATCGAATACTATCCTATTTCCACATTCTTATCGAAGGTGCGACTTCAAAACTGAAGTTTGGACCTTGAAATATTTTTTATTGCAACTAATTATCCGCCCATTTCTGTGTTTTCTTGATAAATTATTTGTACAGAATTTTTATCAAGATTTTTATCAAGCAAAAGCTTCAATCGCATTCTGTGTCAATATTTACAAAATAAAAGCCCTACGATTTTCACATGAGGGGAACTATACTTGCTATTCTCTAAATTTTCTATCGACCGACAATCATTGTCGCAAACTGTCGATTGTCGCTTGCGTTTGTGTATTATGTAACTATATATCGTAGCGATGAAATTCGTTTACATCTTTTTCCGACGATTGTCGATATGAAATTAGAATTGTAGCCAATGCAATCAAAAATATTGAGAATGAATTGAAATGTGTATTTTTTACACTTTTTCTCAACAGCTGCTGTAGCCTAATGGACGTGTGTTCGATTGCCAACTTGTTGGTCATAGCCCTGTGACACTGACATTTTTTTCTTTTTATTTTTTACTTACCATTTTTTTATTTAGCAATGCTAATTTAAAATTTGATCAAGATAAAATTAGGAAAACGAAACGATTGATGAATAATTGACTTCCAAAGTAGAGTGTTTATCTTTTTATGACGATGAGAGATATTTCCAGG
>NW_016168678.1:15853-18830 GCF_001687245.7 Rhagoletis zephyria
ATATGTATATATTCCATACTGTAGGAGCAATCGTTTTGAATACTCCTATACCGAAAAAGTAGAAAACCAAATCAAATGAGCTTATATGTGTGCGTCATTAAACCCATAGTAGACCCGTAGTTATAGTCAAAGTAAAGTCGACACTAAAGTTAATTACAGCTTTTTTGACAGATATCCCATTGAAAAGTATGTCAAAAAGCTGCCATTAACTTTATAGAGTCGACTTTATTTTGACTATAACTACGGGCTATTTTCCTTTTAAATAATTAAAACCAAAATGGTATTTTAGCAATTGTTGCATAAATAACATAACACCGACAAATTAAACATTGAGATTCAGTTTCAAATATACAACTTTAAATATTATTGCGCTTGGTAATTTTCCAAATCAAACCCCCTACACCGCCCTACACTTTGATTTACATTTTTTAGTTGTTATTGTTTCGTCTTTATCGGGCATTTCTAAAAACATTTTTGACGTTGTTTTGAAATTTGGCGACATAAAATAATGTAATTAATATTTTCTAGAATATGGAAATAATACACCGTGGGCCGTTTGCAGTTCTCAAGAAAAACCACAAGAAATATTTTTCATTATTCCTGTTTCTAGAAAAAGGACTTTGCTACTGCTGTAAATTTTCTTGAAGAAATAAATAAACAAGCATTTTTTTCTTCAGAGCTGCATACTGATTTAAGAAATTTTGATAGAAGAAAATTTCTTTTTCTTTTCTTGTGCGTAATTTTATACCAAAAATTTCGATTTTCTTGGGAGCTGCAGAGAGGCCCTTAAGCTATTGAAGAAAGTAAAAAATCAATCACAAAATTTTCACTTAACAATTCTTCATTAATTTGCAAGCAAATATTTTCGAAAACATAAATGACACCAAGAATGAAATCGCTCAAGAAAAAGTTTACCTACAACGAGTTATTTATTTTTTTTTTGATTGTTTTGTATTTCCACAAGAATTCACTTACATTTTCATGCATTTTTGTTTACCTTTTATAAACTTTTATTTACTTTTTGATGAAATGCCACAATTTTATTCAAAGCGAAATGGTGAACAATAACAACGAATGTTATTCGATGGAACTACCCATGATACAAATATTATTAGGTAATTTCACTTTTCACAATTCAGCGCTTTTTTTTTTTTGACAAATAAGATTTTTTTCAGGGAAGCATAAAATTGTATTGTATGTAATGAAAAAAGTATTATTAGGTAATTTCACTTTTCACTATTTAGCGCAATTGAATAGTGTAAAAGCAATTTAACAAAAAAATTACAAATCTGAGTTTTGCACAAAAAGAAAAATTAAAAAAAAAATTACTACATACAAATTAGAACATTTCGCATTTTTATTTGAAAATATAAATTTTTGGTTAGATATGTTTTGCAAAACCTAAATACTTTTTTACAAATGGTTAGATTTCCCTCCTGTGAAAATACGACTCAGTCAAAAAGCTTTTTATTAGTCACAGGGAAAATAACGTAAAAATTGTTTATATCATGGAACTACCTTATATTTTTGTATCATGTTAGTACAGTTTTGTAAAATGTGTGCGATATGTAGATATAAAAAAACGTGAAAAAATGAATCATAAATAACTGTTCAATTGTGATACTATCGTGCACATTCCTCATTTAATGATAAACTTACGTTAATTACCTGTTGCATACTTTCGTTCTTTCAACTTCGATTGCAATACTATAATTTAAATAATGGCCTTTAGTTACTCCACAGATCCCCGAATGCAGAAAAACTTACATTTCACGCTTTGTTTGAGCAAAAACTGTTCCATAAATATTACCATAAGGTACAATATGTACACCGACATTATTACTGAAAAATTTAAAGAAAAGATTATGGCAACACATACATATACATACACACACACTTACTTAAAGGACCCGTTAGGAAAACCACTAACTACCAAAATTGTGTTAATTTAGGAAATTCGGAAACATAATAGCCGTGTTATAGATGGTTATATAACTTGCAATGTGGTAAAATATGTACATATGTACATTATGGTGTCCCAAAACATAAATTCGATACGCATACGCTCTAAATATTTTCCTTTTGACCTAAGTAATAAATATATGTACATATAAAGTGTTATGGATGTGGGATGATTATAACCCGTGCCGACTTGCAGTTGAAGTTTTGATCCAGAACTTGTACTGAAGTAGTCATGCGGTGCGACAAAATTTAGTTCTTATACGATATGTATTTCCATCTGTATATATGACTGTGTGGATACATATCGTTGGCTTAGTTCGCAAACGTGCTAAGTCCACTTTTTATGTAAATTGAGATTTTGATGCAGTAAGATAGCATAACTGAAAATACATCATTACCAAAAAGGAAAATTACCGTAATGTCGTTTTTACTTGTTGTTATGCATTGGTACGCAAATGTGCTAAGTCCAAAAAAATCCAAAAAAAATATATATACACGTCTGTCCGTGTACACGATAACTCGAGATATCTCAACGAAATTTGGTATGTAGGTGCCCCTTATCCAAGGTAAGTTGGTATTAAAAATGGGCGAATCGGAATGTAACCACGCCCATTTCCGATATAAAGGTATTTTCTAAAAATGCAAAAACAACGATATTTCAGTAAATATTGGATGCAAATTGTTCAAAATTAGTATGTGAAGTAGAATTTTTGTAAAAAATATTATTATTATTTTTGGAAAATGGGCGTGACCCCGCCCACCTATTATAACCTACTTGAGAAAACGGCACTTATACCTACTGTGTTTGAGCTACACTTATGTGAGCAAGTCAAATTTTTCATGTGAAATTATTTAGAAGTCTTGTGGTAGCTTCTTTTTAACTTCGTAGCCAATACTTCAACTTCAAGTCGGCAAGTATTATCATCATCCCACAGCAATAAAACTTTTATATATTTATTTAGCTGAAAAGAAAAAAAATTTAAAGTATGCGTATCGATTTTTGCAAAAAAAAAAA
>NW_016168679.1:0-18830 GCF_001687245.7 Rhagoletis zephyria
CCGTCATCAGCGTTGAGGATCACGATACCTGTTGTGCGCGTAAGGAAGACGAAATGGACGACCTTCGTTTTACAAAGAATATGCGCAAACTCTTCGAATGCGATTTAGATCATAAGGAGAATTGCATGGCCAACACCGCCATGGCAGCGCCAACTACCGACACAACAGCCACATCATTTAAAGCAATGCTCCGGCTGCATTTGGATGCGCTAAACGGCAATACGACCATTATTCCACACCTCGAACGGTTTCGCTTGTACACCATACAGGTGCAATCCTGCAATGAAGTTGGCTGTGGTACCTACGCATTCTACTGGACACGCACCAACTTGTCGATTGGCGGCGAGCGATTGGAAGCTTTACATGCCTGCCGTGTCTCTGGTATAAATGAATTTCATGTGAATTTCCGGGAACCAAAACACCCGAATGGCATGATCACCTCGTACGTGGTACACTTTCGCCAAGTGCTGCCAAATGTTGAGAATTACAGAAGTCACATTGAATGCGTGACACGTGCGCAACACGTGTACAACGATTATCAACTGATCGCTCAATTGGATGCGCCATTCAATGAGGTAGCAGTGCGGGTTTACTCGTTGGCCGGTGGCTTCTTCACCAGCTGGGTGCCTATAACCATTTGTCCATTTGATGCAGCTGTTGTCAAGATGGGCGCGGCAACTGACCGCGAAAATCACATTGGATATGGCACCAAGATTTTCCTGGCAATATTCTTAATCAGTATCTGTACGGCCATTGCGTGGGCGTGTTTCAAATCTCGTTGGTGGCGAAATATTACTGCTTGGCGACGCCACCTGGCCTTGTGGTGGGCTCGACAACGACAGCGGCATGGTGACTCTGGAAACCCGCTTGTGGCATACCGGCATCAACCCGAAGACGATCGAGACGATAATTCGGATTAAGGAAGAGATGGCTAATGAAGTAAAGGACATGAGAAATAATAAAGCAGTAGTTTTAAAATTTTAGTAGTTCTTTTAATTGGTGGGAGAATCGAAACGCAAAGCCAAAGTTAAAAAAAAAATAACTTCCGTGATTTAACAAAACTTAAATGTTTAATTTAGAGTATTATTGTTATTATTATTATTAAATAATTGCTCTCTTAATTTCGATAATCGCTAGAACTTACTATTAGATGGAAGTGGAGTCCGCGACATGCTTTAACACGATTCCTGTACATTGTTTATGTGAAACTTATTGAGCGGTGATGGGGAATTAAAAAATCGCCACGAAGAAATTTTACACCTGGGGTGCAACGAGAGTGCATGTCTCTTCTTGCTCCTGCGGCCAAAAATAATTTGGAAAGTAAATTGTCGTAACGTGCTACACTAAAAACATTTAAATTTAGATTAAGATTAATACATAAAAATTAATTTAAAAAAAATGAAAAATACCAATTGCTTTATAAATCGAAAATTGGTGTTAAAATTACACTTAATAAAGCTTTTTAAATCGATTTTGTCTTTACGAATAAGGCTTTAAGACTGCAAGAAATGATTCGAGAGAAATTTTAATCCCGTATTATGTCCCAGGCACACCTAGTTTTTATTGTTGTTATAAGTGGATTTTTAAATCTGTAAAGTGTTGTGGTCAATTCGAAGAAAAATCAAGTAATAAAAAATGTGGTGATTTAAAATTTTTGTATGATAGCGAACGATTCATTTTATTGTGCTTAAAAACTACTATACATATATTATATTTCTAAACAACAAATATACATACACATACTTAACATGTAAGACCAAACAATAATAAAATATTAAGGAATATTAAATTTTATAATGATCCAACTTAAATCATTTATCCCAATCAATGCATTTGCCATTGAAAACAATATTAAACATATCCTTTGCTGCGAGATATCGTGGATCCTGCAAAATATTTAAAAAAGGCAATATAATTATTATTGTAAAACCGAATGGAAACCCTCCCTTCTACCCCAACTGACCTTCGTAATACCACGACGAATATTCGGTTTTTTGAAATTTCATCACGAATTTCACTTTAACTGTTCCCTTTTCCAAAGCCTCGATCAACTAAAAAAAATAAATGGTTCCGTGCTGCATGATTTGAAGAATAATTACACAAACTGTATCTTCGGACATTTTTTCAGTAGCGTTAACACATCCTTCGGCGTCAACGCATCCAGTTTATAGAAGTTAAGGCACGTCAGTTTGCTTAGATTTTCAAAACCATTAATACAGCCCGGAGTGATTTCGAAATCGCCATTGCAAACTAATTTCTTTAGTTCGCGAAATTGAGTTAGCATAAAAGTCGCGTCTATTGGCACTTGTTGCAGCGTCTCCAGGAAGATTACTTGCATATTGTGCCTCCGATGGTTGCGCAAATCGATGAGAAATCGGCGCACATAACCGTACGCGATAATCTTCGTCAGTTTGGGCAACCGCGCAAACGCCCAAGTTCGTTGTATATCGGCACAAGATTACTATTCGAGTACGGTTGTGGAATGTCGAGTATACAAAGGTATTTTGCACTTTTGAAGATATGCACCAACTTAATATCATACAATTTTTTTACAATTGGATAAATATAAAGCGCGAAGATTCGTCAGTGTGAGTAGACCATGGCCTTGTTAAGAAGATTTCGTAACAATTTAAAAATTAATGGCGAATAAATACATACATACATACATAATAGCTCTGATCCTGTACTCCACGAACTTGCAGGCTTTTACACGAGCCTGCAGGAAGTTACAGAAAGTTGCAAGATTTTACCCGACCTTTTTCTGCAGGAAGTAACAGGAAAAATGATCCCATACTCCGAATTCCTCCTAAATCCTGCAAATGAGAGCGATTTTTGGAGAGTTGTGTAGAGAAGGAAATTGCAAGATTTTACCCGAACTTTTTCTTCTGGTAAAATCATGAAAAGTGTCAAGCGATCACTGGTTGACGTTTTTACAGGAAAAATGCTTTTTTTTTTTGTTCCCGTACTTTTTGTTGTAACTCACTTTAATCTGGAGTACGGAAAAAACTTTATGCAAGTTCGTGTAAAAACCTGTAAAGTTCATGGAGTACTGGATAATAATAATAATAGAATGGCGCTTACACATATGTTAGTGTTTGGCCGAGCTTCTCCTTCGATTTTTGGCGTGCGCCTTGATGTTGTCACACAAAGCGGCGGGACCTACAGTTTTACGCCGACTCCGAACGGCGATTGTATTTTTATGAGAACCTGTTTTTCAAGAAAAAACTTTTCTATATTTTTTTGCGATGTTGCTTTGACCAGGGCTTGAACCCAGGCGATGCGGAGTGAAAGCGCGCACTGCTTACCACTACACCACAGCGGCCGATACAGCGGAGTGCAATCCCAAGATGGTCGGTTCTACGTTACCGGATTGACTCGGAGCAATCACTCCGACCAAGGACCATCACCACAGCTGCAGCAGCAGCGGAGTACTGGATCAGAGCTAATATAATTCCACCATGGTTTAAACGGACAAAAATGGGTATATATTTCATAATTCAAAATTGTTTAGTTCACATCCCGGAAAATGAAATTTTTGTACACTTTCGCAGAATAAATCTAGTACAAAACTGCCCAGCTGATTTGAAGTTATAACGTGAATAAAATTAGTTGGGAAGAAGAAGACCGCGTAAACCACCCGAAATGCACACATTCCAACGAAATTTTATGGTAACTGGGAAATTGATGTAGTGAATTTGGGTACATAAAACTGAATTTTGATGACATTTTTAGAAAGAATCACGTTCCGTTGTAAAAAGATGTCTCTATGATATCCATTGCAAAGATCTCAACGACGTAGTTATTGCATCTGCGGTACGTACGCCTATCACCGGTTTTACTGGCCTACATCCATCACTGTCGGCCCCACAATTGGGTGCTATCGCCATCGATGCAGCGCTTAAACACTCTGCTGTGCCTCCAGAAGCAGTACAACAGGTATATTTTGGCAATGTCATGACGGCTGGCACTGGTCAAGCGCCGGCACGTCAAGCCACACTCTTGGCAGGCTTGTCGAAGCGTGTTTGGTGCACAACAGTGAGTGCGTCCAGTGTAACAGGTATCAAATCTATAATGTTTGCCGCGCAAGCCGTAAAATTGAGACTCACAGACGCAGCCATAGCTGGCGGAATGGAATGCTTGTCGAACGTGCCGTATTATATGCCACGTACTTATCTTTACTCGGGAGATGTAATAATGCAGGATGGGTTGGTGGCTGATGGTGTAACAGAAAAACCAAAAAAAGGTTTACTTAAATCGTTTGGAATAACAAAAGAAGAGTGCATCAATTATACAAAAGAATCATATGTGCGTATGCGGAGGGCTTACCGCGCTGGTTTATTCGATTTAGAGCTGGTGCCATTGCGTATAATGCAGACATCTAGATTACCGATTATAGTGACCGAAGACGATATGCGAACATTGCCGGATACACTAGCCGACCAAGAGAATAATGAACGGCATGTTGTAGGCGATGGAGCCGCAGCGCTAGTATTAACGACAAATGAAATGGCGAGACGGTGGAATTTGAAACCTTTGGCTAGAATATTAGGATACAATGAATCAAAAACAAATGATTCAGATTTTTTAGTGGCACCTGCTATTGCCGTTAAACGCATGCTAGAAAATATCAACTGTACAAAAGATGATATTTCGCTATGGGAACTGGACGATTCTTTTGCCGCGGTGCCATTGGCGGTAATGAAGGAGTTGGAATTGAATCCGGAAAAAGTGAACGCACATGGAGGCACTATGTGTCTCGGCCATCCTATAGCAATGTCAGGTGCTCGTTTAGTAACACATCTGTCCCACGCGCTACAGCCCGGGCAGATAGGTTGTGCTGCAATTACGAATGGAAGCGGCAATGCAGCTGCATTATTATTACAGAAAATGTAAGTTTTAATATTGTTAACATGCTATATGTATACATACTTTATCTTTAATTTAAAACTCGATGCTTATTTCAGTTCTTATAACTGCGAAAACGCCGAACATAAGTTACCGGTGCTGACGTTATATACAAAGGATGACTGCACTTTGTGCGAAGAACTAGTTAAGGAACTCGAAATATATTTCGATGGACAATTTACTTTAGAAAAAATCGATATTACTCAAAAAGAAAACCTCCGATTCCTTCGTTTGTACCGCAATGATATTCCAGTGCTTTTCCTAAATGGACAGTTCCTTTGCATGCACAAACTAAATGTCAACCTATTAGGACGCAAAATGGAGGAGTTGCGGATGAAAAGAAAATTTTAAGACACATACATATGTATGTTTGTACGTACGTTGTAAAATTGACCAAGGCAAATAATAATTTTTTTTTTTCAATATTTTTATCATGTTTTTTTTTTTTTATTTTTACTGTGGTTTTTACAAGTTTTCATTTAAGTTGCTCTGTATGTATGTATGTATGTACATATGTATGTATGTTTGTTAGGGGCAAATCTTGCAATCAATTTTTGACCAACTTCCTGATGACCCGGGGACTTGAAACTTCACAGTTGGCTCAGAACCCGATGACAATGCAATACGCAAGATGAGTTAATCCGATACGTGGCGGAAGATATTTGATAATTCCGTATTTATAGTCATATGTAGAACGTATATTGTATCATCATAAAAGTAGCCCAAAGGGTTTTGGAGTATGTTGCTGCAGTGACGCATACACCTAGAGGTATCCGCGGTTGCTGCAGTCGGTTGTTTTTCTTTTTTTTTTTCAAATTTGGTTGTTTGGTAGTTTTTTCTCTGGTTTGATTGTCTGTTTTTTTTAGTTAGAATAAGTAAACTTTTTCTTTACAAAAAGTTCTATTACATACAAAATTGAATTTTTCAAATCCCTATGTTTAATGTAACGTGCTTTATATGCACATATACTATAACTTCTGCCAAAATGTAAGTTAAGGTTGTTTTCCACAAAATTTTCATTAAAAAAAGGCGTCAAGCTCAAAATTGTTGATTTTTTTTGTAATAAGTTTATCTTTTTGTAAAGATAATTGGATAACAAATTTAGTTGTTTTTTAAGGGTTTGGTTATTTATTTTTTAACAAGTGGCAACCGTGCATATATGGCTTGGCAAATGGGTCACCCTTCATTAAATAACATGGTTGTCTCTGCATGCAAAATCTACCCTACCGTGAATGATGGCGAAGGAAAAAGGAAAGAAGAAGATACTTTGTGGTTTTTTTTTGGTGTATAAAAAAGGCTGATTTTGCAGGTGGAGTAAGTTTTATTGAAATAATTAATTAAATAAATAAAACCAAATACAAAATATACCCAAAAAGAACAACGAATTGAAAATGGCTCAAATGGATCTTGAATTGAAAAAGGTTTGTATTAATTAACTGTTTTGGCAGTATGTCACAAAGAACCCAGTGTCCACTGCCGCTCAATGTGTTTAATGTGACTAACCAAGAACTGTTTATCCATTCTAGGCATTCACCGAAATGCAAATTAACAAAATTGAGACCACTAAAAAAATGAATATGATCGATATGAAATGCAGCATGGTGAAAAATGGAAAACAGAAATATGAACTAACAGAGAAAGGCACCAGCGATCTGACGGATGATACAAGGTCTGAAAATAAATTTCGTGCTTGTATGTATGCATGTATCTGAATATCATTATTGATGCAGACCTCCCTATTGGATCACCGCATTTTTTACTTTCACAAATAATTTCTGCATTTTGGTAATTAATTTTCCTTTTAGAGTCTACCTTTCTGTGGGACGCATGTTTGTCCTAACCGATGTAGAGAATATGCGCAGCGATCTCAAGGGAAAGCAAGAAAAATGTGATAAGGCCATCGAACTGCTCAATAAAAAGAAGGAATTTTTAGTGAAATCATTAAAAGACCAAGAAGATGGCCTACGCGAATTAGTACAACAGCGCAAGGAAGCCGATGCGGCGGCAAAATGAATATTTAAATCTTTAAATTAAGTTTGCTTAGTTTATTCATATACATACGTAAATTTCTAAATACTAAATTCTGTTTCCCAATATTTTCCTCCAAATAAACTAATATAGACGTTCAATAAAATACATTTTGGTATGTACATTACATGCAATTTGCAGCCGGTTTCACAAAACGATTGAAATAAATTCCAAGTCCATGTAAATAGATCGTCCCCAGAATTTAACAGACATATCGGAAACAATTGACTTTAACTTGCTTTATAATTTTTGGGAATATTTGTTCACGTGAAATTCGCGATAAAGCCGAATATTTTCTTAATCCATTCAAATTTATGTTACATTTTTGAATCGGAAATTATATGAAACCGATTTATTACACCTATTTCTATATTAATCTATGAATTTACATAACTGTCAATATCGAAATTCGCAAATGAAACAAACTCGTTCCCCAAGTTACGTTCATGTCCTGGTTCAAAAGCACACTTTTTCAGTTGCAAACAAGTTGTCAGCCATGGCTCGACAATGGCGCCGGAGCAAAATAAAATTTTTGTACTCGATTTGCTTAAACTGCCTATGATTTTAGATATTTTTGTAATACATTCTTCTGATAAAAATGGGGGGTCAGCTATGATAAGATCGAATGTTTCCTTGAATTCTTCAAGGTATCCACTTTCATTTGCTTTGTTAAAATCATAATGTACAAAATCCTCCCCACACGCAGAGAAGCGCTTATCGAACTCGAAGATTTTCACTAATAGAGAGAGATATATATGTAAGTAATCAATTATTTGAATGTGTCTCATTACTTGCCATTATTGTGCAATTGCTTCACAGTGTCGTATAGTGAAGGACAGGATAGAAGGGCTATGCGGTAACTATTCTTGTTAGCCTCATTTTGCAGCTCAGAAAGCAATTTGCAAACTGCTTTTCCCAGCGCCTGCTTAGTCGATTCATTGTACCAAAACTGACTTAGTTGCTGTAATTGTACATATATATACGTACTATAGCTAATATTTACAGAAACCCACCCAATCTTCCTCGAACATCACATCCGAGGCGGCTTTGTTTTCTATCCGTTCAAGCTCATCCCGTTCTCTTTGTGCCTTCTGTTGAAGAAATTCATTGAGTATCTTTAATGTATCCGCAGGAAGAGTAAACTCGTCATCCATTGTTTTATTGAACAGTTCAGTTTAACTGAATCCTTTTTTGTTTGTTAGACACCCAGTTAAAAATATATGAAACAATCCTCGATTTTACAACGCGTGGACGTAGTATTGGGATGTAATATCATTAATCCAGAATAAATATCGATGACTGCTATCTGATGCATCGGTTTAAACATAAATTGAATAATAAACATAGCACATATTTTGTTTTGTGATTAATAAAACCAGATACATAATTAATTCCTTCTGTAAATTAATTAAGCGGTATTTCAATTAATTCTTTGATTTATTTATTATTTACATATATATACTAATGAAAGAAATTTTCATTCATTGCATGACATCGAAAAAACATCGATTGCTCTTTTACTCACATATCTTTCCTATCAATTGTGAATGAGTGCATTGAAGAAGAAGGATTCAGTTTGTGACGTTCATTGATGGCGATGAGTGAAGTTGTTTAAATTAATAGGGAAAAGATTTGCCTATTTAGTATTACTACATATATTATATCGCAAAGTTAATAACGAAAAGTGTATTTTATTTATTGGTGTTTTTATTCATCAATCGTTAGTCCAGCAGTTTTCGTGTACATCACCAACTATTCAGTAAAATGTTGAACCGAGTTGTTTGTGTTGCGTACAGAGTAGAGTAACGGAATATTTTCACGTGGTCGGAATAAATTTCACGTGGTCGTGTCTGTTAACAGTATTCTAATTGGAAAAAGTTTCTATTTCATAATTAAATTGGTATCAAGTGATTAGGTACTCTTCGTTGCGGTTTCATTTTTGTTTTTTTTTTTTCGGTTTTGTAATAGAGCAATCGGAAGTGGAATTATTAACTCAAGTGAAAACTTCCGGTTGTTGATTTTTTAAGCGAAAATAAAAAGTTGAATATATAAGTGTTCTGAGATTAAGCAATTGTTGCGCTACATCTATAATGGGAATATATAACAAATAGGAGTTGTTACTGGAATTGGAAAGAACGGACGACTTGCTGGCTGCGGCTACCGGTAAGTGTATTTAATAATAAATACAAGTATTTTTGTGTCATGGTGTATTCTTTTAATTTTTGATTGTCTTGTAACAAAAAGTTCTACGCGACACTTGTTGTTGGTGTAACAGTATAGAAATTTCCCAAAGAGTTTCCTCGGGTCGATCGAATACATGTAAGACCAGCCATCGTGAAATCGTGGTTAGCTCAACTGCATTGATTGTTATAATTACAGATTTACTAGAGACCCAAAATGGATACTGTTTAGTAAGTGGCCCACCTATTTCGGGGTATTGCGGGCAAAGGGGTGACCCGATCCAAAAAAAAATTCCACACACTTGTAGCCAAGGTCTACCCATTATTTCNTCGTGGTTAGCTCAACTGCATTGATTGTTATAATTACAGATTTACTAGAGACCCAAAATGGATACTGTTTAGTAAGTGGCCCACCTAGTGGTGCTTTTCGTAAAGTGGCGACTGTCCCCTTCCGAAGGAGGGGGGTTTGGGGGCCACGCCCCTCCCCCTCCGCCCCCACCCCAAAACCGATGGGCCAATAACTAAACATTTCCCCCGAAAATAACCAGGCTTTGATAAATGTTTCTCCAATGGTTATTTTTTTTTGTTATAAAAAATAATTCACTCGCTATAACTGTTTTTAACCAACTTCACAAAAAGGAGAGGCTATCAATTCGTCGGAATATCTTTATTTATTTTTTAATTTATGCTACTGCATAACTTTGGACCACGTTAACCGATTTCTCTAATTATTTTTTAAAGCAAAGTTGTTAACAATAATCTTAAATTTGTATATGAGCATTTAAGTGGGTTGTTGTTGTTGTGGTTGTAACAGCACAAAAAATTCCCCAAAGGCGTTTTTCGGGGAGTGTTGCTGGAGTGACAGTCCTTGGCCAGATATAAATCTGGGCCGTTCCGGTAACGCAGACCCGACTGTCGTGGAAACAATTGGAGTCGGTTTTGTTTTGTGCTTAAAAATTACTTTTCTTTTTTAAATATAACGGAATTCAGGTGGGTTGTTGTTGTTGTAGCGGCTACAACGACCCCGCCCAGATCGGTTAGTCCCTCAATCGTTATCGTCAAGCTCTACTAACGGTAGCCCCAGGAAGCGTGCTGCCTCGACGGGGTCTGTCCATAGGAACAGAGCGTTAGTAGGGTGAGATTCAGAGGGCATACGAAGAGAGGCTATGAGGTATAAGGCGCCTGTTCGCATGCCGGGCATTCGTTCAGTACAGTGATTCCCAAAGTGGTCCAGGTGGACCCCCAGGGGCCACGGAAGACTCGACGGGGGCCCACGGTTATGTGAAATAATATGGGGGTCCATGAGCTGTAAATAGGGGTTCACGAAGATTTATCTGGCTTCGATGTAAATAACCAAAATGGTTGCTTGATAGCCTCTTTATTTAATTTTAATTTTTTTAGTGGTGTATAGTGCTCTTGACTCACTGCTGCACTTACCGTCAGTTAGTGTTTTTCCTGTAGACCGGACTCACACATTATCGATTCTTCACTGATGACTCCAAAATTGACTCTGGGTCATGATCTGGGGTCTCTTTCGAGCTTAATGGAGATAAGCTTCACTTTTCTGTAGGGGAATATGCTTCGGTCTTCCAGGCTGAGGTAATTGCAATACTCAAAGCCATGGACTAAGGGTGGAACATAGGTGGAGGGGAAGGAGTTTACGTGACTGCAGTGACAACCAAGCTGCACTTAAGGTATTGACCAGCCCTCTATTTAAGTACTTACGAACTAGTTCGGCAATGCAAGTCTCGACTAAAATATGATGGTGAACATAACGAGGTTGCTTTACTCTGGGTGCCAGGTCACTCTGGAGTACCTGGTTATGAGACATCTGATCATTTGGCCAGACTTGGCTCAGACTAGGCATTCCTCGGTCCGCAACCAGTGTTAGCATTCCCACCTTCGGCAATCGAAGCAACCATCAGACACTGGGCGAATACTTCGCTCAGCAATGACTGGGCGGCATCGAGGGGATGCAGGTGGGCAAAACCCATGTTGTCTTCAATCCCAGGTCTATCTAGTTTTTTGCTCTCGCTGAGCAGACGACGCTGCAGACCACTTGTTGGACTGCTGACTGGTCACTTCGCGTGGCACAAAGACCTGACTGATAGGCGTAAACGACAAGTCCATTTGCCTATCCTGCCTTGAAGAGGATTAGACGGTGGAACACTTTTTGTGCTTCTTGCTTGTTTGGTTGTTTGCCATCGATTTTTCTAGCCTCGTTCTTCTCTCTATTGTCAGTTTCTGAATTAAAAGTTTGGCGTAAAAATTTTGGCCGTTATGTTGTTTTAAGTTTTGTGTTTTAAAAATGTGTAAATATTTTTCGCCTCACTTTAAAACTCGGAGCGATAAAAATAAAAATGACGGCATTAACACAGATAAACTAATTTACTCATACTCCACGTGCAAAGTCATGAGCATTGTACAGTTTCATAAGTAAAAACACTATCAGCTGATTGCCAAAAAATGCCTACAGCTGAGATCACCTGATTTTAAAACGCACGTTTTTGCAACATTGTTGCATTAAAAAGGTTAAAAAATCATAATATATCTTATTGAAAAGTTTAAAAAATTTCGTGCAAATTTAGGAATTTATAATTAAAAAAGCATTACTATAACTAAGAAAATATGAATTAGTGTAAATTTTGTTAGTTATAGATATTATTTTGAAGTACTTTTGTCGATTTTGCATTGATTTTAATGTTACCATAAAATGCAACTTTGTGATTGTAATGATGCATTTTATAAGTACCATAAAATACATCACTGCATATAAATATGGCCGCGGTCTTGTTTACAAAATTTTTTAACAACAAATAGGCACCAATAAATATTAACACGAATTGTATAAGTGGCGAATTAACAAGGAAGGAAAACGGTAGGTATATCGATTGCTCAATTTGAACGATGTTCAAGGGATCACACGACTCATTTAGCCAATGTTCGCNCATCACGGAATCCAGCGTCAGGGTTTGCATATTAATGACGACGGGAACATGGATCGGAGACTCGGCCTTTCCGACCGTGACTACCAACTCGTGAGCAACGCGGAGCGGAAACAAGGTCTTTCCGCCTGCTGCACATAGTACATATTTAAAGGTAGACTGGAGACTAGGCCTCGCCAGCTACCAAACTAGTTAGACAATATACATTTATATAGGTTATTTGATAGTTTTAGAAACATAAACAGCTTTGTAATTGAAAATTTAAACTTACATATACGCATACTTTGTTATATATTAAAAATACCTATCTGTACTTTTAAGTCGCAAGACTGTAACAAATAAATAAATAAATAAATACCTAAACAAAAGCGTCAGCATTGTCTGGCTGTCGAAAAATTCTCATGCCCATACAATTTGTATGAAGCATACCGAAACAACGCGGCGTCAACGCTGAGCGGTTGGAAAATCCGATTATGACAGGGTGTTAGGAAGTAAAGTTGGCTGCAGAAAACGGAGAAACTTTCATTTTCGTGTTTCATAAAAACAAACCCATGCTTATTGTTGGTGTTATTTCTGCATTTGACGTAGAGTTGACGGTTTTGTTAAGGTATGACAATTCGGCGTTAACGCTAGGCCTCAGTAAACGCTCCCAACAATGCTTTTGTTTAGATATACCAGTAAGAGATTATCGAGACTCCCTCAGGAGGTTGAGGGAGCTGTGAAATGTAAAAGTTAAACCGTAATGGGGAAAGGACACAACCCTGTGGAACCCCCTGTTTTATTTTCCTAAGTTTGCTCGATTTTTCTCCAAAAGTTACTGACGAGTGATAATTCGCCGACCAACGTTTGAGTCCCTGAGGGAGAGAGGAGGCGTCTTTGTCTTCTAGTATCGTTGAATGGCTGACAGTGTCGAACGGTCGAACGCCTTACACAGGTCCAGCGCTACTAGAATGGTTCTCTCACAGGGGCGGTTTCGGTTAAGGCCACGAGTTATCTGGGTATTTATGGCGTTAAGTGCTGTGCTCTCTACGGAACCCATGCTGATGCTTCGCTGGGGTGAGGTGGTTCGTAAAATACGGGAGTAGCAAGGCCTCTAGTGTCTTCGCTACCAGGGAATGGAGTATTATTGGACGATAAGACTCTCCTTTGTTGGCTGGGTTCCCCAGTTTGAGCAGTGGGACCACTCTCCCAATCTTCCAGATGACTGGAATGACGAGGGTTGCCATTGACAGGTTGAGGACTTCCGTTAGGTACGTTACTCCCGCAGGACCCAAATTTTTCTTCATCAACATACAAATTCCGTCGGGTCCAATGGCTTTGGAGGTTTTTGCCTTCCCGATGGCTACCCTAACCTATGCGCTGGCGAAAACAGTCTTCAGGGGCCTATTTCATAAAAGTTACAGGTGCGACAATTGTCGATTTTTCTATAAAGTTTCACTGCCAAAATTGTCGGCGACATTTTTTCTCTTTGATATGCGCTTGTTGGCAACTGTGAAAATTTTCCGAAAACGACAGTGATAATATGGAATATTGTTGTTGTTGTTGTAGCGGCTACAACAACCCCGCCCAGATCGGTTAATACCTCAGTCGTTGTCGTCAAGTTCCACTAACGGCAGCCCTAAGAAGCTTGCAGCCGCTATGGGGTCGGTCACAGGGACAAAGGCATTAGGGTTGTTGGGTTTTCCGAGCATACGAAGAGATGCTTCGAGTCATGAGATGTCTCTCCACATGCCGGACACTCATTCGGCACATCCGCGTTTAGTCTGCTCAGGTATGAGTTTAATGTGCTGCAGTAGCCAGAGCGAAGTTGGGCTATTGTGGTTCTTGTCTCCCGAAGCAGATGAAGCTCGCCTCGTCGTGTAGGTGGTGTTCAGGCGACATCAGAAGGCGTCCAGTCGCTGTCCGTAGTGCGGTGTTTTGAGTTCTCTGCAGCTTCACCCACTGCGTCCTACTAGTCCCCGGCGACCACACTGGTGCTGCGTAATTTAAAACCGGCCGGCCTATTGCCTTGTATGTTGCCAGCAACGGTTCTTTATCTTTGCACCAAGTACTGCCGGCTAGCGACTTGAGGACCTTGTTGCGGCTCTGTACTTTGTTGACAATAGCGGTTGCGTGCGCAGAGAAGGAGAGCAGACTCTCGCAGGTTACTCCGAGTATTTTGGGGTTATTCACCGTCGGAATTGGTGTATCATCGACGCGAATTCCCAGCGGTAGTCTGACCTCCTTCGTTCAGGTGGTGAACAAGGTCGCGGAGGATTTCGTAGGGGAGAGGGTTAGGCTCCTTGCAGTGAAGAAGCGAAAAATCTCGGAGAGATACCCGTTTACTTTCGAACACAAGTCATTAATTCCATTCCCAGCCGCCATGATCGAGCAATCGTCGGCGTAGGAGACAATAGAGATTCCCTCTGGTGGTTGAGGGAGCTTTGAAATGTAAAAGTTAAAAAGTAGCGGGAAAAGAACACCACCCCGTGGAACCCCCTGTTTTATTTTCCTAAGTTTGCTCGAATTTTCTCTTAACATTACCGACGAGTGTCGACCACTCATAACTCGCCGACCACCGTTTGAGCCGCTGTTGGATAGAGGAAGCCTCTATATCTTCTAGTAGCGTGGAGTGGCTGACGGTGTCAAACGCCTTTAACAGGTTTAACAGGTGCGCATTGAATTCACCAACTACCATACGGTTTTCACCTCTGAGTAGCGCACCTATGTCGGGGTGATATCCTGCCGGGCAGCAAGTGACAGGGGATATATATACATTAAATATTTCGAGCTCAACATCGCCTGACCGGATAGCAATGCCCTGACATTCTAGGGTGGTATCCCTGTGGTCGATGTCTGCTTCGATAAGACGATACTGCACGGTGTCGTGCGTGATTCGCATGCTTCTGCTAGCATTGAGTCAAAGGACCAGAAATATATACCTGCTGCGTGTGCCAGAGCCCAATGGACGTACAACTTTTGAGGGATTTCGCTGACCTAAACGGGGTTAGATCGCCGAAACAACAGCCCTTGATCGGGTAAAACCCGAGTCATTCCGGTACGTAGAACCGGCTGTCGTGGGAATGTAACTTCTATAGGTTTTTTGCGAATCTATGTCTTACTACGGTTCAACTACACGTGCCGAATGTGAAACAAATCAGAGCATAAATGCGGTTTTTCAAAATATCTGGACCTTGACGCTGCCTAACGAGACCATTATTGGCAAAAATGCTTCCGCTTACATAACCAGTATATACAATAAAAACCAGCCAAATCGACCTATAGAAGTAAGAAACCTATCTGTTAACTAATTTGTTATATAGGAATAGTACTACAAACAGTTTGTGTGAGAAATTCAAAAACTTTCCATCATTTTACATAAGGCTTCGGGACAAATGTAACGCACACTCGCTGCAGGTGTGAGCAGTTTTCTCTTTCTTTTACATGAAATTCGTTATTACGTTATCATATATGTAGTTGTCTCTTTTCAATTAAATATTATTATGCGACAAATAACGCATTAAATAATGCAAAAAATGCCACATGAATATCGCTAAACTGCAAATTTGTTGAAGAATGCGTTAGGTCGGTTCCGCTGGGATGCTAGGAATGCTTCTGATTTTGTTATTGTACCGCCCCCGTTTTCACAAATTGTACGCATTTTCACTAGCGAAAATAATCGAAAACACATGTTAACCTTAATCGCCTTAAAAAAAAATGAAATGGCTTTCTACCTTGCCAACTTGTCTACACCCAGAGCAACAAGTTGACCAGTGTGCCTCAAAAATCAAAAAAATTTGGTTTTTCTCCAACCTGACAAAGGTTTGTCAACTTGCCTACACACGGCTTATTCACCATCAACGACTAGCGGTTGGAAAACTTGTTGGCCGATAAATTGTTCCGTGTGTAGGGCCTTTTAGAGCGCCACAGAAGAAAAAGAACGAAACACCCGTACAAAAGTACTTAGAGGGCTTGATTTCACTAAATACTGGGTACAAAAGTACTCGTCCCAAAGACGCGAATTAGTCCTGATAGTTCCGAAATAGTTCAGAAAATACCGTATAGCCCCGATAATCTCGAAATTCCGAAACAGTCCCAAAAACTCCGAAGTATTCCAATGACCTGAAATAGTACCTACCATCTCTTTATTTTTATACTAAGTAGCTAGTATTTAGTATTTAATCAAGTTATTAGTAGTTCATATTAAACACTGAGTACTTTCGTACCCAGTATTTAGCGAAGTCAAGGTCTCTAAGTACTTTTGTGCGTGGTGTTTCGTTCCATTTCTTCTTTTGCGCTCTAACCGCCTAGCCGATTTTGGCCGAGCTCAACAAAGCACGCATCGGTGCCTCGATATTTTTATCGATATAAAATAATCGATATTGTTATTGATATACATATTTATGATTATGCTTTTCGACACTGTTCTCGATATAATTAATTTTTCTATATATATTTTTATGGATAGAATAATCGAGTTTGTTATCGATATTTTTGTCGATTATTTTAGCAATATTTTTATAGCCGTTTTTACAAATTAACCCCCCTAATGTACATAATATGTACTAGAGATGGACGCGGGATTTCGGGACCCGCGGGACCTACGGTACCGATATAAAAATGGACGGGATGGGGGTTATCGGGAAGGTTTTCAACGATTTTGCGGGCGGGACAAAAATACTTTCCCGACACTCCCGATGAAACCCGTAATCTCCGCAAATACAGAAAATCTTCCTTAAAAAGTGGTATGAAATAAGAACTTTTTTATGTTTTATTGAGGCGAAAAGTAAAGTAAAACAAAATAATCGAAAGATGCCAGATCTTTGATTATTTTTTATTATTTGAAATAAATTAGAAAAATACATGTCAATTTCGAGTCCCACGGGACTCGGTGTACAATTCTGAAAAACGTCAGGATGTAGGGGTTCGGGACTTAAAAAGTGAATTTCGAATTCGAATATTTAGTTCCGTGCCCATCTCTACTATCTACGTCAAATCCGAGTTCAGAGCTAGAGATAATGACTACGTTGGGGATCTGTCTACATGATATAAAAGCGTTGGGGTAGTCCAAGCGCTTTTCTACCCATTTTGCTCTCAAAATGCGACAAGTCTTATGTTCTAAATCATGCCTATTACGGTATCCGAGGGATGCTATCCGCACGGATCTAATCCGATTCGCACTGTCATAACAAGCGAATGAGAAGGATTAGATTCATGAGAATGGCATCCCTCGGAAACAGACCTATTCCGGTCCGACAGATACCATTCGCACGAACCTTATCCTTCGCAATCGCTTATTCCGACAGTGCGAATCTGATTAGATCCTTGCGGATGGCATCCGTCGGATACCGTAATAGGCATGAATATGAAATACATCTAGCCATAAATACTGATTTTCCAAATATTTCGACCCCTGCGTCACCTATCGGGCGCATTTTTGGTAGAGTTTTTCCTATTCATGTAAATATGTAATATTCATTCCGAATATTAATCATATCGGGCTTTTCAAATATTTCTACCCTAGCGAATTAATTAATTTTTCATATTCGGATTCTGAGCTAAGTGTAAAGTTTCAAGTCTCTAACTCATCGGGAAGCTAGTTAAAAATGTATTCCAAGATTTGATTACACACAGAGGTGAAACGTAATAAAAGTTAGTAAAAAATATTCGCAGTTAAGGGCTATTTGCAGCTCTCAAGAAAATCGAAAAATTCATGTAAAATGACTTACAAGAAACAGAAAAGAAAGAGTGCATTCCATAACGTCAAAATACAAAGCATCAGTATCTTTTATATCTAAACCTCAGCAGAATGTAGGGCCAAATGTGCGCAACCACGGTTAGATGGTAATTTTCAACTAGATTGCGTAAAGCTCTGAACACATTTAGGGGATTCACAAGACGTGTTAACCGTCGTAAAATCTTAAGCTTAACACTTGTTTATGTAAAATAGCGGTTAAAATGGTTGGGGGGTTGGCTAATTATATATTCTTTATCAGTTTAAAAGAATTTCGGTTTAGTTAGAAATCCCCTAAAACCATTTTAATTAAAAAAGATGTTAACCTTAAGATTTTACGACGGTTAACACGTCTTGTGAATCCCCTAATTGAAAACGACGAACTACGGGTCACAGCTTCCAATTTGTTATCTTCATTATCTAAACGCCTTGTCGATGGCGACATGATTTTTTTGAACGCGGCGGCGGCATCATGAATTTGTACGAGTTTGACATAAAAGAAGAGGAAGAACCTTATCTGTCGCTGGAAAAATATAAATACATCTAATGTGGTCACAACGACAATCGTCGCGTAGCCCGGCTGTTGCCAAAATAAGTTATCTACATAAGAGTACGTGTTAAAATAATTTGACGGCTGTAGTCCGTAGCTCGTCGTTTTCATTGTGTTCGGGCTATAAGTTAGAAATAAAAGAGACTGATGCATTGTATTTTGACGTTTTGGAATGCACTCAAATTTTCTTTTATCAAAATTTCTTAAATCAGTTTGCAACTCTCAAGAAAAAAATGCTAGAATATTTATTTCCATCGTACAGTTGAGCATAAATGGGTATGGGTGAGAGCATATAAAAATTCCGACTTTACTTTTTCTAGATCCTTCTACTTGAGTGGCATCGCGGCGAACAACACAAAAAGTTGAAGCTGGGCCAAGAATTTAGCAAGTTCTATTATTCAGCAATAGTTGGTTTTGTCCCATGTATTACGATGCCCAATGTTTTCTTTTTAATCAAACAAACTTCGTATATTATATTTATAATTTTATTAGTTTTTTTTCGCTTTTCA
>NW_016168680.1:0-12401 GCF_001687245.7 Rhagoletis zephyria
TTGAGTTGTTTCATGGTCAACAGTTGTAGGCGCCAACATATTATGTAAATGTTTCGCTGCAGTGCAAATGTGGCGCTTTTTGACGCCCACCCACAATGCCGTTAGACTGCATTCAATTAAATTCTACTAGCGTGACGAGTTAGCTGCGAGGAGGTAGACGTATTAAAATTAATTTAGGATTGAGAGTAGGAAAAAATTCCGAATGAAAATAAGATCAAATATATATAGGGCGTTATATAGATGAATAAAAAATATAGGAGGGCAGTAATAGATAGGGTTGTAGTATGTAGTAGTAACATATAGGAGTAGAAGTAGTAGAAAGCAAACAAATAGGTAGGAACAGGACCAACGAGTGCTGGCTATAGATAGAGGTAAAGGTCAAGATAAAGGTAAAAATAAAAATAGATATACAGATTAATATAGATATGGAGAAAAAAATCAAGGTAGAGATCAAGTTAAATATAAAGATAAAAATAGATAAGGAATCAGGTCAAAATAAAGGTAAAGATAAAGATAGGCATAACAATAAAAATAAAAACATAGGAAAAGATAGAGAAACAGATAAAGATAAATAGACAATCATGGATAATAAGAGACAGATATGGAGAAAGGAATGGCATGATATATATGGAGAAAGAGAAAGGGATAGAGATAGAGATAGAGATAGAGATAGAGATAGAGATAGAGATAGAGATAGAGATAGAGATAGAGATAGAGATAGAGATAGAGATAGAGATAGAGATAGAGATAGAGANTAAAAGTTTAAACAGAAAAAGAGATAGATAGATATAGGGATAAAAATGTTGCTTTAAAGTTACAATTCAATTAAAATTAGCGGGAAACAAGATCTAGAATAATCTTAAAAGATAAAGAGAATGAATATGACCAAAATAAAACTTTCTTGCAAAATATAACAAGTATTACTATATTTTCTAAAGCACAAGCTAAAAAGACTCTAAAAAGTCAAAAAAAAATGTTTACACTTTCATAGTCACTAAATTTTAGTGCTTCTTCTGATTGATTTATTATTTTTACTATAATTCATGGTCGCACGTACAGCCATGATAATGGCGCTTGAACTTCGCTGCATATATCAAAAAGCAGATTNGCAATTAAAATTAGCGGGAAACAAGATCTAGAATAATCTTAAAAGATAAAGAGAATGAATATGACAAAAATAAAACTTTCTTGCAAGGATTATAAAAATAAAAAATATAACAAGTATTACTATATTTTCTAAAGCACAAGCTAAAAAGACTCTAAAAAGTCCAAAAAAAATGTTTACACTTTCATAGTCACTAAATTTTAGTGCTTCTTCTGATTGATTTATTATTTTTACTATAATTCATGGTCGCACGTATAGCCATGATAATGGCGCTTGAACTTCGCTGCATATATCAAAAAGCAGATTAAATATAATATAGAGTTAATATTATTTTTGATGACAAGTAAAATGTTAATTTTTAAGTAAACAAATCGCGCAAAAATTAAAAAAGAAAAAATGAACGAAAACTACACGACTTCACCGCGTTGAAAAATTCCATTGCTGCAACCGGCAAAAGTCAATATAAACACCAGCGGACATAAACTAAGAAAACTAAAAAAAAAACAGCGCCTTAGCATTCACGGTACTTGCCGTCCATTTGGAAGATTTTCACACATAAAAATATCTTTTACATACTCGTACTGCATTGACTGCGGCGAANACCGCGTTGAAAAATTCCATTGCTGCAACCGGCAAAAGTCAATATAAACACCAGCAGACATAAACTAAGAAAACTAAAAAAAAAAAAACAGCGCCTTAGCATTCACGGTACTTGCCGTCCATTTGGAAGATTTTCACACATAAAAATATCTTTTACATACTCGTACTGCATTGACTGCGGCGAACGTTTAAATATGTTTTTATTTAAGTTTAGTTTTTTTTCCTGGGTACTCTTAGCATTTTTCTACATAAACGTATGTATGTACATGCATATGAATGTAGCGGCAGCTGTACTTTTGTTTACCTTTATACGAGTTCACATTTTATGGCCAGTGTTAAGGTAATACAATACATCAAAATGTCGTAAAGCGTAAATATTTGCAAAAGTTTACAAGATGAAATGACAACAACGAAAAGATTAAAAAAGAATCGGCGTAAACATAAACCAAATTTTGAGAAAAAATATTTACATATATGTATATAAAAAATTAAAGCAAATAAATATCTACAACGCTCGCTGGTCATCAAGAGCGAAACGAATTCCATACCACAAAAGTTCATGGCGTGAAATTATGTAAAAATGTTAAAAATCAAACAAACAATGAGGCAAATGCGCCTACAAAGGCGGCGTCGTAAATTTGTTAACTTGTACATATGTATTAGGGTGGTCGAAAAATAGTAAAATCGGAATTTTAATGTTTCATCACCTAAGATTGTTCTATACCGAAAAAATATACCCCTGTTTTATATTTTGAAATCAAAAAATATTTGGAATGGAAAAGAACTTTTCGTAGAAATTGTATGGAATTCTTGCAAATAAATATTTTTCGATTAGAAAACGCTGGTTTTCTTCAAGAGGCTTCCAATAATAATACCCGATTGTTTATTTAATCATTTTTTCATGGTAACTGTATTTTATAGGTCAGACAAAACCCCCAGAAAATGCAATGGGGCAACCATTGGATATAATTATTTGAAGCCACGTGAGGCGAAACAGAGTTTTCCGATCGAAAAATTTTGATTTTCAAGAATTCTATACCATATTAACATACATGGTAAACTTTGCACGCTTAACGACCTCCAAGTATTTTTTAAATTCAAAAAAAAAAAAACAGCGCTAAATTGTTTTCGGTATAGAACAATCCTAGAGTGTGAGGGCATTAAAATTCAGACTTTACTTTTTACCAGCATTTTTGGACCACCCTAATGCACATATCTACACTTGTAAGCGATCACGTGTCGCAAACGCATAGCTAGGGCCAACGACAGGCCATATCATGGAACGCCGAAAACCTGGATCGCTTACACAGCTGACTCTGTCACTCATAAAAGAGTCGATGATGTTGAACAATCCTTTCAGCAGCGAGTAATGAGTCGGCCGGCCTGCCGAACGACCCACCATGTTGACGGGCATAGCACATACATACATAATATGTACTACATAGCTTCATAGCCATGACCATGCAACGTGTTGCGGTTATTACCATCGGCGATTTTGCGGTGTACAATTTCGTTTCACCTCAGCTTTTATTTACTTTTGATGATTCGCTTCATTTTGTGTCTGACTGTCGCCACTTTTGTTGACCAACGCGTCAGCATTGCTGTTGGCGCTAACCGCTGTGCTTGTAACGCAACGTTTAGCATCGCCGCGGAAATCCATCAAAAATTTACACTACATTTACATCACATTTATGGACATTCCCCGTCACCGGTATGCGCAAAAAAAAATAATATTCATAACAAATTAAGCAAATATGCAGGTTGCCAATAAGACTCGTCCGGACAACAAACACCACGCAAATCATCGCGAAAATTGTGCGAAAATTTACGACATATATGCAGTTCGCTTATGTTTTGATAATCGCTTTAACGAGCTTGTATAATGGTCGACGGCAACATTACGCAGAGATTTATGACGCTTGCATTGATGACAATCTGAGAAAGACAAATTTTTGAAAATGATATGTGAAGGCGATTATTAGTGTTATATTACCTATTTAAATTATGGCAAGAATTCAGGATTTAAGAGAGCGGTGGTGGTTTTTCAAATAATATATTTTTTGGTCAGAATTGGCTTATTTTTTCTTTCCAACATTAAAACTCCTTCTATAAATTGATCAAAAGAGAATTTTCGAGACTAGAAAGAAAATAAACATGACGAACTTTTGGGGTCTACCTCAATCAATGCTCACATTTTAACTACTCTATAGCTGTGGCTGTGGCTGTCGCCTTGAGGCCAGTCAAACGAAATGGGCTACATGCATAGAAAGTGATCTTAGGCTCCGATTTTCAGTACAAATTATTGATCTTGAGCTCACTCCATCAGTGCAAAAATTTAGTCTTTTTATGCATGACGCCCAATATCTCGGTACTATCTATACCTGTACTATCTCAATCTCGCCTAATTGGCGCTTTGCAATACTACTCGGAACTGCTGTTCTCCACGAATCAAGCAGAATTTTTGCACGACGGAGCCGCACCTGGGTTTACCCACAACACTATAGTCAGTATAAGAGTCCAGGCTAATTGAATTTTATACGTTTGTAGGGTTTACTATAGTTTCCCGAACCTACCTACCATTTCTATAGTTTACCCCACCTACGTCTATCATATGGCATCTGGTATAATCGACTTACATAATTCACTCAATATCTTTCTCTAACTTTACAAAGTCTTCCTTTAACACCTCACCTTATCTGTGACTTATTTAGCCGACGGAAAATTCATTATTTTTGGTGTAGTTCGCTCAAATAAAACTATGGAAAAGATGATCCTGCAAAAGATGTACAGTCGATTATCATATCCTTAACCAAGGCTCTGGTGGACGCAGCTTTGGAGTATCTTCGCAACCAGAATAGTGCCTTCCCTACACTCCGGGTTACTACTCCTTTTGTGAACGATTGCCAGCCAGTGCGTAACTCTGATCGCTTGGGTTTGATTGCGGATGCAGGAAGGCACATCTTCTGTTCTGGAATTCAGCAGAACTGCACCACAAATTTAGTCAATCCCAATAGGCTCGAGAATGGCATTTCAACATAATTGTATCATCCCGTCCTCATACCAACTGCAGTTGTCTGTTGAGGGACCACACCCGCCCGTACTAATTCGAACATTAGCGGATGACCTTTAATGCCCTCACTAAAAGTTGGTGGGATTTCTAGACTCCTTGACTTAGAGGAGAGGTTTGGATAAGGTGCCGCTACAGACAGGAATCGTCTTTTGACAAAATCAACCCTTTCACAACTTGTAGCCTGGGTTTTAGCTAAATATCTTGGCTCTTCGGACTGTGTGTACACATACAATTACGGCCAAAATAATAGCACCAAATTTAATTTAAATTATAGTTCGATCTCTAACAGAACCCAATTAAATAAAAGTTTAAAAACTTGCACAAAAATTAGTCAAACTCCAATAAATTTGGTCAAAATTTCAAGATTTTTATCTAGAATTTTTGGAAACAGAAACCACATAAGAAAATGTTTCAAGGCATACACGAAGCTCACAAAACTTAATCAAATTACAAAAATTTTTATCGAAATTTCAAAGTTTTTATCTAGAATTTTTGGAAAATTTTCCAGTATGTAGTTTTGTAGCCCATTCAATTTAATTATGTATAATAAAATGTAAAGCCGAGGCCACGCGATATGTATTCAATAGTGCGTGGCCTCGGCCTAAGTTTCAAGTCGCTGAAGATTTTTTCGAATTTCTTAATTTTTTTTCGGTATTGAGAGTTTTCTTCCTTTTAAAAATAAATTTTGTTCATACATTATAATGCTAAAATTAATGTGCTGTAAAACTGCCTACACAAAATTTTTCAAAAATTCTATATAAAAAGTTTGAAATTTTAAAGAAATTTTTTGAAATTTGATTAATTTTTGTGAACTTCGTGTAAGCTTTAAAACTTTTACTTATGTAAGTAGTTATATAGGTGTTGTTATAGGTCGATCTACATATATTTTAAACGAAAATTATCAAAAATAAAAAAATACAAAAATTTTGCAAACAGTATCATTTTCAATTGTGGTGCTATTATTTTGACCGCACCTGTATGTACACCAGGAATTACTTAAATTTGGCTTATTAAGCTTACAAAAACATGAAAAAAAAATAAAAATAAAAATAAAATGTTTTGTTTATGCTCCAATAGATAAAAAAAAATCATAAAAAAATATTGGGCCCTATTCTTGTTTTCATACGAATCTAAATGAAATGAATGAAATTTTTCTATTATTTTTAACCGACTTCCAAAAAAGGAGGAGGTTATCAGTTCGTCGGAATATTTTTATTTTATTTTTTTTTTATGTATGTTACCGCATAACTTTGGACCACGTCAACCGATTGCGATAATTCTTTTTGCATCGGAAAGGTAGTGTCTCAGAGGTGGTACCATACTAATCTGGTTAAGATCCGATCAGTGGATCATGAAATATATATATATATATTTTTTTTTATATGAGAGTTTCAGTCGTTTTTTTTTTTGCTAAAAATTACTGGTCTATACAAAAAATTCAAATTTCGATTCGTTCGATAACCAGAATACGCCTCATTATATTTTAAATGGTTCATGTTCAGGTCTTAAAAACGCTAGGGTTAGGGTTCTTATGATGTCTTGTGGTGTGAGGTTCGCCGGCGACCGCAGTAGAGTTGGTTGTAGGTACTTATCTCCATCGCGTTATTCTAAAGATGTATTTTCGGATAATGCGATATTTTTGGTGTTTTCCATGAGTAAGCCCAAGTGCATAAGCCTAAGTCGGCATTTCTTGCATTCATACATAATCTACATTTGCAGTAAACGTCATCGTGGGAAAACTCTCCTGCTTAGTCACGTGGCCTCTTCTACTCTCTGAGCAATAATGTTTTTAGTGTCTTACCAATTTACGCTTTTTGTTTTTTTTTTGCTTTCAGTTGACCATTGCATTGGGTAAATCGTGCTTAGTCACACAATTTTAAATGTCGCTATTTGCAATTGCCATATCACTTTCAAGTATGTAGATACAATATTTTTTAAAGTACCTTAAAAGTAGTTTTTGGAAAATCATTAAACCCCATACAATAAATTTGTAAAATTGTGTGCTTATTCATGCTCCGGTTTGAATTTTGTGAACAATTGCATGCCAAAAATGTATTTTTCGCAACTTTAAATCGCCGTTAAAAAAGTTGCACACAAATTTTGCTCGACAACAGAGCGCTGCAGCAGATCTTTCGCTTATGTAACTCGCAACGTTTTTGGAGTGTGTAGCTGGCTGATTGACTCTGGCTTAACAAAAGCAAATTAAGCGTCAATTCAGCGCAAATGAGGATGCAGTATTTAAGCATTTCTTGTTGTTTGTTTGCGAGACAATATGGCATTTGTCAGTTTTTTTTTGTTTTTTTCTTTTTTTTTTGGCTGACGGCCACAATAGCTCGTGATGGTTTAGTAATGCGCAATGCGTAATGATGGCGCGCATGCGTACATATTGTGAGCCCATAACAGCAGTGGCCGTTGAAAAAAAAAAAACAAAAGATGTTGCACAAACAAAGGAAAACCAATGCGCAGCAGTTAACTTACGCATAAAACATGGTGGGGTGTGTTTGAAATGCTGGATGGCTGGATGGCTGGATGGCTGTCCGACAAGAGCGGCTGATCAATGAACCACGCTACGGGCATATTTTTCAGCAATCACCTTCGGACCAATGCTGGCTGCGCATATTTATTATTATTAATGTAACTTTGTGAATACTAAGCTACAACAACAAAAAATGCGTTTTAAAGCAACGCGATTGAAATGCGCGCTTTTTTGTGTTCGGTTAGCAAACTCTGACATACATACAACAACAACCGTCGACTTAAAAACCAATCAGGCAATCAAGTCAACAGCTGTACGACTAGCCAACCTTTCAACCAGCATCCAGCAAAAACGACAGCAGCCGGCAGCAAAAAATAGCCTCAAGCGCTCAGCTTCAGCTTCAGCCTCCAGCTCGGCGCTTGCGAAAGTCAAGTAAAGAGTGAAAGCCCCACGGAATTGGCATGCGCCAAAAAGCGCTTAGCCAGGAGCGAACATGTAAATATATATCTGCATACATACACACATACACATAACACACATAACTATGGTGGAAGATAGAAGTCATGTAGTAGCGCTTATAAATTAACCAAAAGAAAATCGCTGCGTTTTGTTTTTTTGCGCTTGGTATTATAAATTTTTGGCAGCATGCGGTCCCCCAGCGCGCTTACAGCTAGCTGCAAGCTGCAATACATGTATGTACTGACATCACAGCCTCTAAGTTGTTGTTGTTGTTGTTTTTTTTTTTTTTTTTTTTTTTTGTATTGTTGTTAAGCAACAATATCGCTTGCATGGATGTCGTTGCAATATTTGTAGCTTTTTAGTGGCGCCATAACCACTATGAACGAGTATTTGTAGCTGTTCCAGCAGCCAAAGCACCGCTGCGCTGCGTCAATTTGCTCCTTTTGTTGCCGGTTTATTTTTTATTAACTGCACTCGCTTTTAGCCACCGTTGCTTGTTATTTATGGTGGCCAACAAGTATCGGTTACATTTTGTACGTTTATTGCCATGGCAGCGCATAAGAAATTGTCGTGGCTGATTAGGCGTGTCATTGCTCATTACTCAATTTGTTGCAGCTTGTTGTTGCATCCTGAAAAATTTCACCTCCATGGTACTTGGCAAGTAGAGGAGGAGCGGCTGTAACGGCGAAAATTTCCGGTAATTTGAAGGTTTTGTAAATTATGCATAATTACATGAGCGATTGTTGGTAATCATTTGGCTTTTTCGAGGAGAAATTCGTGGGTGATTAGTTGTTTCTTGCTTTGCATAAAATCAGATAATAAATAAAGAAAACGTTAGTTTGTATTGAAAGTGAAATCGATTATGAGTGAAATGAAAAATCATTAATTGATTTTGGAAAAACGATGACGACTTTACTGACGACCAATTGCTTCCATGAAACCAGGAACCATGACGGCTGAGATTTTGTTTGGTTTTTGTTTGATTTTTTTATCTTTTATTTGGTTTATACTTTTTACTGTCGAGGTTGTACGATTACCACGAATAAGTAGAGGGGACTTNATTCCATGAAACCAGGAACCATGACGGCTGAGATTTTGTTTGGTTTTTGTTTGATTTTTTATCTTTTAATTGGTCTATGCTTTTTACTGTCGAGGTTGTACGATTACCACGAATAAGTAGAGGGGACTTTTAATAATGTCTTTCCTTCGGCAATCGTAAACTTACTAGATATACTTTTATTCTATCACATGTTATGTATAAAATCCCAAATATCAGTGACAGAATAAAGTATTTGAGCCTGATACTGTTAAATATGCCATTCTGGAAGTCGAAACATTGAGGAAAGGTTAAAGACGACGCCGTTGGTTATGGAAAGTGTGTGACTCTATTTGATATATTTGGTCTGCTTCTGCAAAGATGAGCATCCTTCCGGCCCCGGGTATTTCGGAGCGATCCAAAAAGATTTAAAGGCGAAACTAAGAGCATCTTTCGTAAATGGCCATTGGTCGATTGGAGTCCATGCGGTAGGCTCAACATTAACTCGTGCCTTTATATTAAACAGCTGCATAAAATGTGTGGATACTTTGAGGTGGAATCATTCCTGGTTCTCCAGAGTTTTCGACATAATTTCCACGGACATAAATGGAAGTTATGTCGAGAAATTATATACTGCCATCAGTTTTTCAGTTTAAAAATGCGCATTTCGGCTTTAGAAAGCCGTTTTCTTTCGCTTCTAATCTTTGAAGAGGATGCCAATTCTACCCAGTTTTCGCAAGTTATGAATGATGGTTATCAGTAGTGATGGACATGTATTAATCCTACGCCATAATAAAAATTTCAAGTTAAGAAAAAACAATTATTGCTAGAACAAAAATGTTTCAAACAAGGAAGCGATTCTCTGCACCGCACAGTGGTTCGGATAGCAGATCTAGCTGGACGAAAGTCAAAATTTTTTTGTTTTTAAAATACTTAATGGTACTTGGAATACATTCCTGACAATACATTCAAATAGAAATTGCTTTTATTAAAGCATTAACAAACAAAAAAAGGTAAGTCAACGCCGCCTATTTGATAACTCTATTTTAAAAGCTGAAATTTAACTTAAAAGATTGCTAATTGCACTCACAGATATTTGCATAATTGCAAATTGACTTTATAAACAAAAAATTACACTTATTCCGCTATAGATTCAGAGGTCATAACGCAATTTATGTCCACATTGGTATAAGCAAATTTATTCTGAAAAATCGTCGTTTTGATTAATTAAAAAAATAAATTAAAGAGCAGGAAAAGTAAATGCCGCCGAAGCATATTATTCTTTACACCTTCGCAAATGCAGACGGTAAGTTCGATAACCAAGTCTAACCAATTGGCTTAGATATTTACATTTTAGTGACGGTATGTCAAATCTCAAAATTCTAATTATTAACAGGAATGTATCTGAATATAAATATGAGATCAGTGGCGGATCCACGTTGGAGAGGGGGGTAGGGGTTGTGTGTTAAAACAAAAAAATACTTGCGAGTTATAAAAACTTTGGTTATGTAAGAGTTAAAAAAAAAAATAACTCGCGAATTTTCTGCTTTCTGAAATTAAAAAATTATACAACAGGCATGCAAATCTTTAAGCGCTGTTATACAATTTTTTCTGAAATTTATTTGTGTTTCTTGTTGTGATCTTAAATTTTAGTCATGGTAAATAAAATCTTAAGAAGTGAGTTCTTTGACATTTGGAGAAGTGTTGCTGAAACTTCTAAAAGAAAGGTGTCCGTGATTATGTGATTAGTAAATTGAAAGAAATATCTGACGAAAATGCTCGTTGCGAAGTAAATAAAGTAAATTAAGTAAATGACTTTAGATTCGTAATCAGCAACGCAGAAAACCCCCAGATACCCAGTTACATAGAAATCTACCGATTTTTTTAAATTTTCGTCCGCCATATTGGATCCGCCATTTTGAATTTTTGGTAAATAACTTTAGATATGTAATCAGCGACCCAAAAATCCCCTAGGTAAGAAGTGGTGTAAAGATCCATCAACGAGTATTTGTTTAAATAGTTTCGTCCATCTAGATTTGCGATCCGAACCACTGTGCACCGTGGTGACGGAAAATTTATATATATTTTTCATTTAAATCTTCTTTAAAAGCTCTATTAGCTCCGCCACATGGCAAGACTTCGGAGCCTCAAGAAGTTCGCAATTCTGGAAGTCTCAAAATCGGTATGCCTAACATAAATCCTTGTGAAATTGTATTTATTTCCTGAGGAGAAATGAAAACTTTTTTTCTAATAAATAGTGCTCGCTGCTCGCAGGCAATGGCAAAGAAAAATTTTCTCATAAAAATACAATCGCCGTTCGTAGTCGGCGTTAAATTGTAGTTGTAGTTGGGTCTCACTTCTTTTTCACTTCTAGTGGGTTTGGGGGAATAGATATCAATGTATGTATTAGCCGCTTGCAGAACTTTATTGTGAGCACGCAGCGAGTTCTACATAAAATATATAGATTCTAAATAAAAACTCTAATGAAGTTTTGGAGTATAATTGAAGAATTGCGGGAGATAATCTCAAATCACACTCTAATTTATCATTGTAACAATCTTATCTTTAACATTTTCTTGCATGCTTAGGCACCCCTTCACACGCGGCAGACACTTTTTATTCCACTTGATTAATTCCACCTTCACTTTCTTTGCACATTCACTTTTTATGCGGTTCTAAACGGGTGAATACATGTAAATATTTACAAATGTATCCATATATAATGGACATATGTACATATGTATATACATACATTTCTTCTATGTTCACTTAATTTTAATGCATTACACAAAGCAATTGGAACGTGGAAATGCTTGGATAGCAAGCTTAGAGATTCGAGATCTGGGGCGTGTAATCTATGTACATACATACTTTGATGTGCATACAATATTTGTATGCACTCGTTTGTAGGCACATGTAAATACCATGTATGCCTGTCCCTGCAGACACACCCACATATAAGCACATATTTTACAAATGTAGTATATACTTATGTACATACATATGTAAATAGGGTACTAATGCTTAGAGTCTATTACAATTATTTATATGTACTATACAAATCAATTTAAGCATACTAATAGTTAGATGTAAAAATTTATACATATATACATACATATGCATGTGCATAGAGTGGTCCAAAAATACATGCGGTGAAAAAAAGTTTAAAATATTAAGCTCTCACCCCTAGAATTTTTCTAAATTGAAAAAAAGAATACCCGTATATTTTTCTTTTTAAAAAATATTATATTTAGAACTGCCTGACATTCCATGAAATTTTCAAATGCATTTTATATTTTTACTATTTGTTGTAGTTCCACCAAAACACCAAAAAAAATGCAATGGGGGACCCATAAAAAATCGTTAGTATTAAAAAATGCTAAAATAAACAATTGGCTATCATTATTGGAAGTCTGCTGAGGAGAATCAGAGTTTTCCGATTGAAAAATATTGATTTTCAAGAAAAATACGAAAAATTGGTTTTTCTCCATATAAAATACAGGGACAAATTCATGGGCTTTAAGGCAGTTCTAAAAATCTATTTTTTTAACGAAAAAATCCATTTGGAACCATCTTATTGGGTGAGAGCTTAACATTTATTTATTTTTTATTTATTTATTTTTTTTACCACCCTAATGTACAGACATATACATAT
>NW_016168680.1:16746-18826 GCF_001687245.7 Rhagoletis zephyria
GTGTTTGGTTTTTTGTCTTATGTTTGTCTTATTTTTTAATTTATGTATATAAGTATTTGTATTTTTGTGTTTTTTTATTTTATTTATTTTTTTTTATCTTTTTGCTTAAACATCAGGCACGCACACACGCCACCCATAAACCCACGATGATAGTTCGATCTGACGGCGCACAGTGAGGACCACTTGAAAATAATGTTGCAAAATTCTTTGCAGGTCGTAATTTTCATCCGATTTGATTAATTTTAACTCCTAAGAAATGTTTTTGATTTTCTTTTACATTAAAATTTTTTTTTGTCATTTTTGTCGTTTTTTTAAGAACTCTACAACTGTTTAAGATTTATGGGGACAGAAGAATCGATTTTTTTCAAAATTTCCAGTTGCTCTGCACTTTGCACTAAAAAATTTAATACAAACAAATACAAATAAAAATTAAAAAATCGCGGTCGACGTCAACTTTCATTAAATAAAAGTATCAAATCGAATGAAAATTACGACCTGCAAAAAATTTTGAAACATTATTTAAAAATTTTCCTCACTATGCGGCGGGCGCAACAGACACAACGCATTAAGCGTCGTCGCTGTGGTGGCATTTCGGTTAAGACGACCCTGTTGTGGTGGGCGTTGTTGGCCTTCAAAGCTAAGAACTCAATGAAAAAAAAAAAAACAATTATTTATTATATAAAAATACAAGCTACTCGCACACTCATTTATTGCCGCCATAAGTTTTGCTTTGTACACTTGCGTGCAAAAGATTTGCTGTCGCTACCCTTGTATACTATTCGGTGATAAGTAAAACCAAGTAACTCAGAACTGAACTATTTCGGGATTTTCGAGAAAAGATAGCAGGCTAATGGTGCTGCATCAAACTGAAAATTTGTCAAAACTTTCGGATTCTTTTCTGTTTTTAAAACAATCTCGTATGGGGGAACACTTATTTCAAGAATAAATCGAAGTACCCGAAATAGTCTAACATTTTCTCAAAAACATGCAATTTTTATTAAATTATTGTGCAATGCTTAGCAATTTCTTTTCACTTGTGTTTCCTGATTTTTGTTATTGTTTTTGTTTGTTAAAAAAAAACAATAGTCCTCTTAAACTTAGAGTATTAAATGCAGTATATAAATAATGACTTACCCCGCTGAATTCATTGTTGCTTTGTTGCTAATTTCAACTGTACGTGTTTATTTATTATTTATTTAAAGCAAAAGTGTTGCCAAAAATCGTTTTTTTCTTTTCGCTGCGTTGGTCGTTCGTCAATCTTTNAATAATGACTTACCCCGCTGAATTCATTGTTGCTTTGTTGCTAATTTCAACTGTAAGTGTTTATTTATTATTTATTTAAAGCAAAAGTGTTGCCAAAAATCGTTTTTTTCTTTTCGCTGCGTTGGTCGTTCGTCAATCTTTGCGTTGATTTGGTTGACAACAGGCAACAGGCGTAGGCACTTTTTCTTTCTATCAACTTAGGTTGCAGCAGATATTTTTAGGCGATTAGATTCTTATTTCTTCTTGCTCGTTGATTTTATCGCAATTTATTTATTAGATTATCTCTTTCCCTGTACCGATGCGTTGTTATTTTATGTTACTTTTATTTGATTATTTACTTTCTTTTATTTTTGATTAAAAAACGCATCACCAAATCACTGAGAATGAGAAAAAATATTGTCAACTGTTTTATTTAAATGTCACTGCGATGAGCGAAAGTTTATTGTTCTTTTCTCTTAACTCTTACTTCAGATGTAATTTAGTCAAGACAAATCGTTCTTTTGCAATTATCAGCATGTTCATGAGGTTTAGCATGTTCATATATTAGGGCGGGTCAATTTGTATGGCAGATTTTGTCGACTATATATATCACAGAAGGATTGTATGTACGTGTAATCCTAACCAAATTTGCCGAAGAAACAATGGGCGTTAAATCATTTTATAGTTTGGCAAATTGCGAAAATAGATTTCTTAGCGTTTGGTTGCAGTGTCGTAAAGTAGTAATTTAATTTTGTATAAAAATATGCTTCAAGGGGTTTTTTTTGTATGAGGAATCCATTTCTGCATTTATCGTTTCCTTAAAACTGCCACCACAGGG
>NW_016168681.1:0-17378 GCF_001687245.7 Rhagoletis zephyria
TGGTGAGTGAAAGCGCGCACTGCTTACCACTACACCACAGCGGCCGATAGATAAAAAAATAGATACTTTATGTAATTATTGTAGTGATATTAGCTCTAAACAAATGACAATTAGTTATAAAAGAACAAATTAAAAAATGTGTTGGGGCCATGCAATTGTTAGGCAGTTGACAAGAATTAAAAAAAAATCGTGCAAGAATTATTTCAAGATTTTTTGCATTATTTTATGTACAGTTATTTACAAAAATAAGGTTGTATAGGATAATTTCGAAATTAATATGGCTGTTGTAGGGATTCTAAAAAATCTCGCCGTTTTCGAAAAAGTTAACGTAACATTTGAATTTGTTATGAAAAAAATACAGTACAGAAGTACGTCTTTAGTGAAAGTCCGATATAAAATCAAGCAATTACCGATCTACTTTTTCTACAAAACGTGCTGAAATATGAAAAATTATATTTCTGAAACAATCTTAAAGGAAATGTACTAAATTTATTGGAATAATCTGACTTTATGTGAAGCTAAAAGCGAAAAGCTCCGAACTAACAATTTCCATTTTTCATGAAAGAGGCAAAATACCTGGATGAAAACAATCACATTCAATTCTGTTTGTAGGAATTTTTTAATAGTGCCATACAACTTTCTAAATTTTATTAACGATGCATATTAGACTAGTTCGGTTTTTATACAAAGGAAACAGTGTGTGTTTCAATCGCAGCCCAACCACAAGAGTGTAAGTTTACTACTTGAAAAATTTGTCTTAATGCATTTTCTTAATACGTTTTTATAACCCGATTTTAAGATACTTATACTTAAAGTTCCATTTCTGATCTATGCGTAACTTTATATAGTGTAAAATTTTTTTTATTTACAACAAATTTTAATATATCTGTGTTCGTATGGAAAAGTAGCTTATGTCGAAAGNCCCTTTATTCTTTAAACGGCAAGGAATTTTTTGATGAAACTTGGTAAGAATATTGACTTGCTAGTATCGGAACTATTTCTTGCACGTTTATTTGCCAAAAGTTGTTCAACGGTTCAGCGCCAGTGAGTTATTCGCAATCGTATGCTGCGAATGCCGATTTATACTAAAGCCAGCCTTTAGACATAAGCTACTTTTCCATACGAACACAGATATGCAGACTCAAATTTTATTTACCCGGTTAAGAACTGAGAAAAATGAACAAATTCCCTATACCGGTCGAAAGAGGTGGATAATTAACGTAACAAATACTATAATTTACCTTTTAAACAACTTATCAAACTTGGAAATCGGGATGTAAATGAAAGAGTTATGAAGAAAACGCGATCTAGACTGATTTTAAAGTCTTTTTTTTTACGATGTATTTTGGAACCAATTTCCGTCATCCCTTGTCAAATTTGGTTTGGAGACAAACCGGTTTCGGCGTTGTGCCATCTTCAGTGTCATTTTTCGTTCTGCATAATTTTTGTTGGTTGCTCGTATTTATACTCCTTGTTAACTACCTCTTTCTTTTGTTAGGTACGTCTTTTTAGTTTTGCTGTGTTTGCGGTGCTCAATAGATAGATGAATTGTTTTGGCTCGTTTTTGACGGCAGGTAGAAGTGCGTGATTTTTACCCCCTTTGTTTTTTGCAGTCGGTGTATTCCCTTCCATATCTGTCCTTAATATTTTCTTGTTGTCATTCTTCTTCTTGTACAGTAGTTTTAGAGGTTCAAACAGTACGTCCGATGCAGTATTTATTTGCTCATTTATTATTTGTCCTTTGAAGGTCTTCTGTTTATATATTTCCATATTTTCTAATATATTCAATCTTTGTCCTTTATGTTGTACACGGAGAAGTTCTGTTGTTTGTCCAATCTTCATTGGTGTGCATTTATTTTTGATCATGTGATTCGCGAAGTTCGATTCTATTGCAGCCTCTGGTTTTCGTTTTTTCTTATTATAATCCCTTATGTGTTCTCGATACCTTGTTCTTATATTTCGCCCTGTTTGTCCTATCTAACTGTGTCGGCACTCGCAGGTTAACTTGTAAACACCCTGTTTATCTAGCGGGTCTTCCTCGCTTATTTTCTCTTTCAATATATTTCCCACTGTGTTCCTTGTTTTAAATGATGTCTGAATGTCGTACTTATGAAAGAATTTGGCAAGTTTGTAAGATGTCTTTCCTGTGTAAGTTAGAGCTGCCCAAGTTTTTTTATTGTTTTCCTCTTTGCTAGTCTTTTTCGATTTTGTGTCCTTTCTTAACTTCTCCACCAGGCCTATATGGCAATGGCATATATTGTATCCAGTTCCTTCTTGTAGTCTTCTTCTGTTAGAGGGGTCCTTTCAAGCCTCGTTATTAGTTGTCTAAATGCTGCATTTTTGTTTTGCTGTGGGTGGTTTGAGCTATTGTGTATAATTGTGTCTGTGGCTGTTGGTTTTCTGTATATTTCGAACTCTATCTTGTTCGTGGTATCGTTTATTTTAATTGTTAAACCCAGATGGTTAATCTTTCTTTCCTCTTCCGTTTCCATTGTGAATTTTATATTCTGGTGTTGTTTGTTGAGATAGTCTAGTATCTGTTTCTCTTTGTTTCCCTCTATTAGACATATTACATCATCGACATATCTCGCGTAGAACTTTACTCCTAGGTTGGTCGATAGGTTTTTCATGTATTTCTCTTTTTTTACCATATTTTGTCTATTAATTGTAATATATTGCTTAGTTTTCCCCAGAAAATTCTTTATAGTCGAAATGTGTTTGCATAGGGAGCGCTTTATTCACAAAAAGAAGCGATTGAAAAGCAGTTTTTGGAACGTTCGCTTTTGTTAGGAGCACAACCTCTACTTATTGAGCCCTACAGGAGGGGTCCATTCTTCTTAAAGTAAAACAAATTTACCAAGAAAGAAAGCCGCACCATTTTTTTTTTTTAATTTTTTTTATGTTTCACATGGCGCATTATAATATCATAAAAATAAAAATGAATAGGTTTTTAGCACTGTAGAGACCAGAAGTGATAACAAACTCCACTAAATATTGCTTTTGCTCTAATGCTACTTCCTGTCTCATATGTGTTGGTAGTTACAAACTTTTTTTCGTGCACAATCTAATGTTTGTATGTATGTAAATTCTACTACAATATTTACAACTTCTATACCAAATTTAAAAATTGTTTGGTTTCCACTCCAGTCTCTTATGTGTAGTATTCCAGTAATTTAACCCTCTTGGCAATATTTCTGATTTCTGTAGAAAGCAGAAGTTACTTTTTCTACAGCAACAACAAGAACAAATCCACTTTTGGGAGTTTCTATAATTTGTGCCCTTACATTTTTCGCACCTTGATATTTGTGGCGTGAAAATCTAGAGGCACATTTTGGTGACTGGAACTGAAAAATTCTTTGTCACCATGTTAAATTAATTATCTCTACATTGTCCTTATTTCCATTAGACCGTACCAGAAAAAAGTTCGCCATACATCCCTGCAATCGGGCCTGATAGTAGAATATATCGATGTTCTTGTCTCGAGGAGAAATTTCGTTTGTTCCAAAGCTCATTTACCTCAAGTGTCACGTTCGTACATACCAACCAGATCTCGGTTCCTAAACCACCCTTTTGTCAGAGAATTAAAGTTCGCCAAAAATTATTAAACTTTTGCCAAGGAAGTATTTCGATTCGTAGGCAATTTCGAATAAATTTTTTGCGACCCCTAGCATTTGCAAATTTTTCGTCATAGTATCTTCGGCATTTTCAGTCCGAACCAAAAGTACCCCATTCTAGTACATACCCACCAGATCTCAGTTATTTCCACCCTGACGTCAGTAAATTTAAGCTATCCAAAAAGCTTTAAACCTTTGTGAATGAAGATTTTTGATTATTCCGGTAGAATATATATATTTTTATTGCCGAATATAGGTCTCATCGGAATAAATATGTAAACAGTCCAAATTATTAAATACACTTGAAAAAACAGTAAAAAAGAGGGCAACGAGTGGGCAATATTTCCCGTACAAAGAAAATGGCATTAAGAACATCATAAATCTTGCAACTGGGATTATCGAATACATAGTCAACGATAATACAGTACCTCCAGCAGACTGACTGGATTATGAAGCAGACGGATTATTGAATCTCGACTACACTTTGGTTTTCGTTGCATTTATGTTTACATATGTATGTACATGTGGCTTTGTATGTACATATTTCAAGATGGACTTAATTTTTTATAAGTATGTATGTGTATAGTATGTACTTTACGGCGGGTCAATTTGTATGGGAGATTTTTTTGACTATGCGCGAATAGCACAGAAGGATTCTACCTGTAATTCTAAGCAAATTTGCAAAAGAAACCATGGGTATTAAATCAATTTGGAGTTTGCCGAATTACAAAAAAAGGGTTTCTTAGCGTTTTGCTGTAGTGTCGTAAAGAAGTGTTTAAATTTTTTATAAATAAATGCAATGAGGGGTTCTTTGGTATAAGGAAACCATTTCTGCACTTACCTTTTTCTTAACCACCACCACCAGAGGGCGCACCAATGAAAGTCTTCACATTTCCTTCGAGCCTATTTTCACAATTTGGCAAACTCCAAACGGACTTTAGGCCCATGGTTTCTTCGGCAAATTTGCTTAGAACTACACGTAGAATCCTCATATGCTATACGCGCATAGTAAAAAAAAATTACCCGCCCTAATGTACATACCCTGCAAAAAACGCGTCTTGACCTTAGGCTCAAGGAGTACTCCAAAATTAACCAAAGTACATATAAAAATGTATTCCAATTAACATTACGATGTCCTCTGTTTTCGTGGTTTTCGGTTTTGGCATTTCAAAATTAAAATCGTTCGGTTCGAGGACCGAAAAAAGCGACGGTTCGGTTCAAAAACCGGTTCGGTTCAAAACCGGTTTGCAGCCCTGATCAAAGTCATCAGAGGGATTTGAAAAGGATTTAAATATTTTTGTTTTTTTAACAACCCAATACATACCTCGATTATTCCAAGTAAAGTGAGTGGCCCTTGCTGATGCTGTAAGCGACGGTCTACTGGCATCGGCTCTCATATATGTAAATATTTTTCCAAAACCTTCGTATATCAATAAACAATTTTTGCAACTACTTACAATAAGAAACTTGCGCTTTATAAAAAAAAAAAATACCAGTGTAAGCAACAACTGAATAACAAAACAATAATCGCTGTACTTACCATGCATTAAAATTTAGAGACAGTCTGACAATGCGCTAGTTCCGAACTAGTGATTTCAGAACTATCTCTGAACTAGTGCAAAACGGCTGCAGAGCGGGACAGTTGAGTCTCGCGGTGTAAGTGTACAAATTCTCACTTTTCATACAATATGAAAGTAGCTCAGCAAGAAGACTTCAGACTCAAGCATCGTTGGACGCGAGTTTTCAGATTTATTGAATTTAAGTTGTTGCGTGCCGCTTACAATAAATTGTTTTTTTTTTTTTTATAAAATATTTAACAAACATGGAATCTGTAAAAGAAAAGGAAAAACAAAACAAAATATCCAAAAATGGAATCGTAAAAAATGTTTCTTATATAAAAAAAACCGAAACCGGTTCAAAACTAATTGCAAAGTAATGCACTGGGCGACAATTGCCACCGCCAATGGCATGGCCATGTAAAACTGGACACTTGAAAGCATTGCTTGGTTATTGAACTAGAACTCGTACTGTCGGCAAAAGGTCTAGTTCTACGCTACTTCTGAGCTAGTCAGATTTTCTGCAGGGTATATACATACTAAGGCTAAGTTGCATACAACAACAACAGCATTAGCACAAACAATATTGTTGCATTCACAGTTTAAATGAACTCAGAGTAACAACGAGTAGGAAAAAGGAAAGTGAAGAAAAACAACGATGAGAAAAGCTTTCAAATCTGATGCTTTCATGCTGGCTAATCCTTCTGAAGTTCACTAGATTTACTATGTATATGTACTTGCTGGTGGGATGGTGTTTGTTGTTGATATTCCTTTTGTCATTGCCGCTGTTACTGTCGCTGCCGCCGCGACTGTTGGTGTTAATTCCAATGTTGCTGCTACAAATGGGTGTTGGGGATTCAAACACAAGAAGCAAAACAAATAGACAGAGTAAACAACGGCAGCATAGTAGAAGACAACAAAAGAAGTAAGGAAAAAAAATCGCAAATCTGGCATGCGAAATGCATCCACAACAACAGCAACAACCTCTATGACCCCCACAAGCAACAGGAGCAGCGCTTAGCTTAGTCCAAGCAAGCTGGTAGGAAAAAGTAGATGTATTAAGTAAAATGACATACATACATACATACTACCAGAGTTAAATAAGCAAACAAACAGGCAGACTGAGAGAAAGTTCGTAACAATACTCGCGACAATATGTTGCCACAACAAAAATAATAAATACCCACATACATATGTACATACATACGAGTCTACCTGCAAACAAGCAAAAATCACTCATTCTTCTACATATATACATACAAATATGTAGGTAGGTATGTCGTTACCTTAATATAGAAAGGCCATATCTAACACATTTTGGTTTCGTTTAAGAGTGGCGAAAAACGTGGTCTACAGTAAGCTTTGGTAGCGGCAGGGTTAAGAGACGAATGAGTGTATTAGCGCAAATCCGTAAGGATAAATGTGGTTTGCAGTGTGCCAGCGCAGCTTGAGATTTTAGCTATTGTTACCCTGTAGGGAAATTCACACATGCCGAGCTTATGTGGCTCTAGTGAATTTAGAAGCATTTAAGGGGTTCACTGTAACTTAGTGGTTAGAAGCGCGTACTAATTGAGTAGTAGGACTCAGGTTAGATTTATGATCCGCGCAACATTTAAAAGAATAGCCATTTGTTGAGCGAATGCGACGTAGAAATGTAGGTACCTCAATCTGTGTTTCTTCACGCTATAAGGGCTGTCCGCAGTAACGAAAAATTTATGTAAATTTACGCACAAGAAATGGAAAAGTAATTTTCTTTAATCAAAATTTCTTAAATCAGTATGCAGCTCTCAAAAAAAAATGCTCGTATACATTCAGTGCCGCACTAAATTATTGGCAAAAGGAATTTTTCACAATACATGCAAAATTGTTTACTTAAATATTTTTCGTACATTTTTTTATAAACATTTTTTTCATACTGCAAAAAAAAACTTAAATTGAGGTCTCTCAACTTTGTTATGCGTTAAAAAAATTGCCAAAAATCAAGGCGCTTTTCTACCAACTTTAAACTTGCACTATGTTGCACTAAAATTGAATGGGCATTTTGTTGAAAATCTGAATAAAAAGTTGCAAACTTGTATGCAAGTTTATTAAATTTTCCCGAGTTTTGCACAAAGTTGAGAGATTTTATTTTAAGGTTTTTTATAAAAAATTTGCGGAAAAAAATTAAAGTAAACAATTTTGCATATTGTGAAAAATTCTCTGTACCAATACTTTTGCTCGTCACTGCATGTATGCCTGTATTTATGTATTTCTTCAAGAAAATTTACTGCTAAAGCAAAGTACTTTTTCAAGCAAGAGAAATAATCAGCCTCATCCAAAGTTTCGCCCGACAAAATTCATCCGCCCATAGTGAATACACGGAAAAGCAAAGTGAACTGGTTCGGAGAATATTAAACTCATGGATAAGGCAGAATGAAAAATATTTCTTATGATTTTTCTTGAGAACTGCAGCCAGCCCCATAACATATTCGAAGTGCTAGTAATTTTGTTAAAAGTTTTGACAGTTTTTTTTGCGTAATTTAAACTTGAACAGCTCAGTCAGTTCGTGGGCAATTTTTATTTTGTGGTAACGTTGAAAATACATTCATCAGATATTTATTTCTAGAACAACTATTCACAGACAAGTATTCTGTAGTAAACTTTTTTTTAAAAGTTCGGTGGGAGTTAATGGGTAAATTTCTCAAAAGCGTTGGTTGAACAAAACTCGGTCTAGGATTGTTTGCATTGTTTAATTCTCAATGGAACCTGTCCTGAGAAATCGTCTCATATTTTATAATTTTTTTATTTTTCGAAATTTGTAAAAAAAAAAAATTAGGGATGAACTGAGATAGCGCGAACATTTTGCTTAACTTTATGGTTAAAAACAATTACCGTAAATTTATTTCTGCGCCCTGATTTTCTTCTTTAATCATCAAAGGAGCATTCAATAAACCAACGACGAGAAGGCGACTTAATGGAACTTTTTGACTCCCATGACTTACATGAAGTAAACCGAGAAAAAGAGGACTCAATAGATTTTCAAGGTCCAAAAAGCTATATGCGTATTTTCCAACACTGTAGTTAACACAACGGCATATCAAATAGAGATCTTAAACAAACCGAGAAATTAGTTTAAGTCCAACCTTTCGAATGATTGAAACTTTAAAACGTAGTCGCTGCCACTCATCAACTCGTCTAGATCTCCCAAAGCATCTATGCTAAAAATTACCAAATGCTGATGCCGCCTCGCATTGGTTTACTTAACTAATTATTTTGCGCAGTGTAAAGACATAAATGACAAACACATCTACATATAGTCACTCAAACATAGCCAAACAAATTTGTCAACAACCAACAAGGCAACACTGTACCCAATTGCTCGGTTGCACGCTTGCCCGGTGCACTTGCTTTGTTTGTGTGGTTTTAGCTAACGCTCTGCTTGACTGTTTGGCATTGAGTGGAATCACGAAAAATTAGCAGTTAATCCTTTTAAATTGAATCCCGCACATGTGTTGTCGACGTCGTCATCGTGGACTGGTCGTTGTTGAGCCAAAGCGAAAGTCACCGCCACCGCCACAACCACCACCACCGCCACCACTATTGCCACAGTAAATGTTGCGTCGCGTCCGACAAAGTGAATAAGTAAATGTGTGAAGCCAAAAAAAGAAACCAAATATTTGTGCGGAAAATAGATAAAAATCAAAATCTAAAGCACTGCGCACACTATTCTACAAATCCCAAATCTGCAACGCCGACAGCAGCTAGCCACTCAGGCGTGTTGGCAACTGTTTTCAGTAGTATTCGTACGAGGGTCGCTTAATAATTGCTGAGATTTTGAGAAAGATTATTTAATGAATCGTCAAATAGCGTTTGAGAGTATGCAAAACATTTAAAAGAATAAACGTCCACTTCTCAAATAGTAGACACGATCATTGCATCAACTTCTCATTTATAAAAATACTGCGCTGAAATTAGAGCCCCGAAGAAAAAGGATAATTAAGAATATTTAGAGAACCGATAGTTTAAACACAAGCGATTCGGCTGTTTTTTTTTAAATCAGAAGCTATTATTGAATCACGATTTTGATAGAATATTTCGAATGTAGTAAATATTTACTTTGCTTTTTAGTCAGTGATTGTTCTGAACTTTCTGTTGAGCGTATATTAAACTTGTTGCTCTTCAGTTATTAATGTGCCATTTTTGATTTGCTTTGTTGAGGCCATTTACTAGTTTCAGACCTGGAAGAATTAAGGTTAATAGGCTCGCAATACTATAATTCGGAGTACATACACACGTTTTATCCCAAAATACTGAAAACTGGCAAAGGTGTTCTAGAAAAAGTTGTTGATTAAAGCCTATTTTATCATATTTTTGTGCTGCATCGAAGCTTCTGTGTGAATAAGCCGTTGTTAGATAGTTGAAGTTGCAGCTCCCTCGTGGCTCCTGTTTCATGTATAAAAATATGTAGAGGAGTACATCCCAGAAATTATTGGAGAGCCGCAGTTGAGCTGGTTCTTATTGGGCTAGTGACATGTAGACATGCCGATCTTTGCAGATTGGTAAAGCAAAGTATGACAGTTTTTTGTTCAGTCTTCTGCTACCATACTATGCATGCATAAGGCACAATCGGACGGACGATCATGCGGTAGAGCCACCCCATCAACCTTGAGCTCAATCCTCCTGTACTTCCAAAAATTCTTTTTTAAAATTTTTTTCTTCAGCCTAAGTATTTTTTGTAGCACCCTCGTACTTGCATGATTTTTTTTTACTTGCCTTGTCAGCTTTCATCCAACCATTTAAGCGCTTAGCTGCCAAGCGTCTCCCACTGGCTGTGCTTATTCGTTTGCGTATGTATGTATGTATGTAGTGTCTAACTACAGTGCTATTTCTTTGACTAGCTCACAAGCCATCCCGGCTAACAGTCTGTCTATTCGCCTGTCGCGTTGCGCTTATGGGGACAGCTTAATGTGGCATGGCAATTAGCCAGTGTTGCCACATAATACACGCGGATAAATGTTCAAGATTTTGAGTTTAGTTGCGGATTTAACTGGTTTTTTTTCATTTTTTGTGGCTGCTTTATTGCTGCGCGTACACACATGTGAATAACGCTATGTACGTAGTGATGCATTACTTTATTGCTTTTGGCACTGTTTACAGCTGCGGTTGCTTAGTCGTGTCTATTGAGGTTTCCATTTTTAATTGGCGTTGGAATTAATGTGTAAGCTCGCTGCTGCTTGCACGTAAATTCACACACACTTACTCACCCTTTATGGCTTAATGCACTTCCTTTGCATGGTTTGTCTAAATTTAGTGTGCTGCGGATTAGTGTGCTATAGATTTTTGCTATGGATTAATTGATGTTTCCAAGGTGGCAACTGGATGTCGCGGTAAGGGGTATGAGGCATTAACTGAAGCATACAAAGCTTAATCTCTCTGTGATGGCAAGCAAACGCGTGTGCGTGTTTATGGTAGGTAACATATGAAAGCATGTCAGTTCTGGGGTATGTATGTTTGTAGGCACACAGATTTATACTGCCATTGTAAAGCCAGCTTAAGAAACAAACAACATACGTTTAGGTGGAAGTTTGTGAGGGATAGATGCGGGATAGATAGTTGGTTAGCAACTTGCTGTCGGATAAAGTGCTGGCAGGTTAAAAGAGCGGTTTTCATACATTTCTGTTTTGCTTTTACTTTGCATTTGGATAGATTTCGTTTTTTGATAAAACTGAATTGATTGAAAGCGCAAAAATCAAATCCGTAATTAGAACTTTTTGCTCGTGTAGGAGATTATGGAAATGTTTGCACGTGCGTTGGTGTTACGTGAGATGTATATGCATGTGTAGCAGTTCACGGTAAATTGTTGTTTGTATATCTTAAAATTTTGATAATTTCAGAATTAAAATTTTGCAATTTCCTTAAGACTAGTTCAGAGGTCGAAACGAGCATGTATTAAGTAAATATTTAATTTTTTGTTTTTATTTGACATAAATGCATACAGTGACTCAAACAAGTGTTCATATGGAGATTTTTGAAAAATATTCAAAATAAAATTTTTTCATTAATTTTTTATAAAAATATTGTTTATGCTATTACAAGTTAATATTTATAAAAATAGGAAAATTCAAAAGAAATTCCATAAATTTTTACAAATTTTAATCTACGTTTTTAAAAAATTTTTGGATATTTGGTTTTATATCCCAAACAAATTTAGTAAAACGAAGTGTATGTTTTAAGCTGCAAAAAATTTGCATTGCACGAGCACATTTTTAAAAATAATTTTAATGATTTTTTTTTATACACTCCTCGTCATTTGAATGTCGCACCCTTTTAATCCTTAGTATTTAGAGTTTTCCTTTTGTCTATTTAATATTCACTAGTTTTTTTTTATAAAAATATTGCACATTCTATGCGTAAATCCTATTTTAAAATTTTATGCTAATTTAAAAAAAAAATGTCAACAAGGGGGTGCGCTATCCTAATGACAGTGCAATGAATAAGTTAATAATATTATTAATAAAATTACAATTTAACATTTTTTTGCATAAAATTTTAAAATTGGATTTACACGTAAAATATGCTACATTTTTATAAAAAATGTATGAATATTAAATAAAAAAAGGAAAACTGTAAATACTGTAAGGGACTGTAAACAATGTAATGGAAATACAGTAACACTACAATACACTACATTTTGGATGGCAACCGCGCTCTCAAGGCAATAACTTGCATCCTCTTCAGGGAAATTTTTTTTTGCTCACTCGTGCCTTGCAGGCAATCAGCTGACAGCAGACTTTGTATTTCTTCAGTGCGTCTTCACAAGGATTAGCTATGCAAAAATTTTCCACGGCAATTTGTTGAGGTGCGATACCTTAACTCTTTAACGCCCACTAATCTCCTTCGATTTATTTCTAAATCAGGTAGATTTAAAGCAGATCAAAACGAAAACGAAAGCAGTACAATGCACTAGAAAAAAACAGCTGCGGTTTGTAGCCTTTGTGCTGCTATTTGCACGCGTCGTCTGGGTTAAGTTTGGTGGTTTATGGGCGCGTCTAACTGTTACCACACAAAAGTATTGACTTAGAGTTTTATGTCGTTCGCTAGTGGCCTATGAATTTTCATGGAAAAAATAACAGCCTATTAACCGGTAGATAGTCTGCACCTCTAATCGCTCGCCTCAACTGATTCAGGTATGTATATGTACATATGTAAGTATGTATGCATTTACCTGTTGCCTGTTTAAGGTCAAATCAATATGAACAGTAAGTAGCCTTTCTACGGAACTTTTAAATCTATAAATTGTTTAAAATTTGTCTACTGACACGCCCATTGTACTTGTGAGCGGCCTTTTTGAGAATAATGCGATTTTGGATAAGTGTCTATTATTTTCTTGAAAAATATGTATTATATGCTCGTGGTTCACTGATACGCCTAAAATTTCTACCAAAACTGGTCAAAAATTTTGCAGGACAGTTCAGGACTATATACCTATTGTATACTTATTGCATACCTCAAAGTTCAATAAAGCACTTAAGTATTTCCCTGGAAGTTTTGTATGTATGCGTATGTTACGATAATTTAAAAGCCGTCACTTTTAATTATAATCATCATTTTGCAGATAATCCCTTACCAATGATGATCTGAAACCGAATACTTTTAATTATTAGGGCGGGTCAATTTGTATGTGATTTGTTTTTTACTATGCGCGTATAGCTCAAAAGGATTCTATGTGTAATTCTAGTCAACTTTGCCGAAGGAACCATCATTCTAAACTAAGTTTGGAGTTTGCGAAATTGCGAAAATAAATTTCTTATCATTATGCTGTAGTGTCGTAAAGAAGAGCTTAATTTTGTATAAAAAATGCTGAAAGGGGTTTTTTTGGTATGAGCAATCAATTTCCGCACTTATATTTTTCTGAAAAGTTCCCCCAGTGGGCGCAACAGTAATCATTTTCCCATTTTCTTCGAAAACTATTTTCGCAATTTGGCAAAACCCAAATTGATTTTTGACCCATGTTTTCTTCGGGAACTTTGCTTACAATCAGGCGTAGAATCCACCTATGCTATATGCGTATAGTCAAAAAAAAAAAAAACTTGACCCGCCCTAACATACATACATACATATATTTATGTATAATAAATTTGCATACATATATGTACTTGCGCTTCTGTGCGTTTTATTGCCATTCATTAAGCTCACACCTTAACCCCCACCACCTTAAAAGTATCTATGTAGATATCTCAGCCGATGAGGGCTTATTTCATTGTCACGAAATAGTCTGAGTAAATCTGCAATCGCGTTATTTGAGCTCTCCATATAGATTGGCCTGTGTGTGTATTGCTTTGCATTTTGTAACTTGAAATCTCTTAAAAAATTTGCTTAATCTCTTAGCGCGCAAAGCTACGGAAAATAAAACGCATCAAGTAAAAGATTTACAAACAACAACAAAAAAATCATAATTCCAACGGCAAATCCCTATTTAAATTAAGCTCCTTCATATCGCCAACCTTCCAGCTACAGCCGCAGGCACACATGCATACACTTTAGGCTTTAGGCTTTGCACCCGGTCGCAGCGCTACTATTGCTTGCCGCTGCGGTTCAACCGCCGTTCAGCCATTCAATGAATAGAAAGCTGCAACAGCTTATAATAAAGGTTATGCTTTATGCAAATACTTGCTGCCAAGCTCGTCATCACCATCGATGCCTCTACTTCGTCCTCATATCCGCCAGCGTCTTCGCTGTCGCCGCTTGTGAGTGAGGATCAAATTTCATCCCCATCAAAGGCCCAAAAGCGAAATCCTGTGCACAATCGTCCTCATACCGCATTCCGCTTGTTGTTAATGTTGCCACTGCTACTGATTTTGAAACGATTCCAATGCATCTTGTTGTAGTTGTTGGCATGATATTAGCTTTGTTGTTGTTGTTGTTGTTGCTTTCGCTGCTCTTGCTCGGTGTGTCGCGCATATATTCAAATGAATTTAGAGCCGTTCATCGTTGCACAATACAGAATTTACAATTCGCAGTTCATTGGTAGCGGATTAAGGCGCACAAAGACGCTCGGATCGATTAAAAAAAGCGAAGAGGGGGTAGGCGGGCCAAAGGGAAGCCACAGCTAATGGTTTAGGTGTGCGCAGAGAGAGAGAGGGAGAAACATCATCGGTGGTTATGAGAAGGTACGGGATTTTGCATAAGGAATGTGAAGATATGCCAATGAAGAGCGGCACGAGAGGAGTGGAGCAGGCAAATTCGCTTGGAAGTAAGTGAAAAGAAAATCACAACAACGAAATCGAATCCATAAGTACCATTAACTTGTATTTAACAAGCAGCTGAGTAGCTGGCAAATACTCTGCTGGCGCAGCAGCTTGGCTGTAATATCGTACAGACGTCCATCCGCCCTTCTTGCCGCCTTCGTCCTGCTCAGCAAAATCTTTCGCTTAAGCGTTAAGATAAAGAAAACGTATAACATCGAATCGAAGACCTGCCAACCAAACCAATCAGTCGGTCTGGTGAGCCATTAAACGGATGGTACAAAAGCAGCGCTGGTGGCATAAAGGCCAAATGGTTGGGGGTATTCAGACAGACAAGCCAGGACTTCTTCAAGCAGATTATATTAATCAATGCAGCAGCGGCTTTGAAGTCAGCAGCAGCAGCACAAATACATTTATGTATATATATACATACATATATACTTATGTATGATTAAATACATTAATACCTGCAAATAAGTATATGTAAGTAGTAAGTAAATATGTACATATGTATGTTTGTGTACGCTTTGAGTAAACGATTCAATTGTCACCAAATCATTGCCTGTAAAAAGCGAATTAATCGAGGTCTCGCCCTAGATACGGTCAGCTCTTCTTAGAAATGTCTAAGTACTTTGTGGTAGACGAATTCCTATTTCTAAGTTGTTTAAATATGGCCGAGTCGAGTGTAGATTAACAGCCCTATTTCCACATTATTGACAAAATTCATCGTATGACTATTGTCACAATTACTGCGCCTAAAGCAGAATATAAACATAGTTTCGCCGCTGTCGCGTGCTCAGTAGTACTCAATAACAATGACAATTTTCACCATTACAGCGCTTAAAATAAATTTGCGGCATAGTATTAGGCGCAGTAGAAAAGACAATAGTCAGCCGTTGGGGTTTCTCATTGGCGTGGGAAAAGGACTGTAGGATTCTTATAAAGAGGAAGGCAAAGTTGACTATTTGGAAGAAGAAAGAGATAAAAACAAAGATTTAAATAAAAGTAAAGAAACCTTAAAGAAAAAGAAGGAGGTAAATTTAAATACTTAATATGATGACAAAAGTGGGGTGAATATGTAGGTGAATAAAAGAATGAAAATTAAAATCAGGATGAAGGTAAAGGAAAAGAAAAAGATAAAAAAGATACACACATTAATAGACAAAGATAGAGACAGAGACAAAAAAAAGATAACGCTGAAGAATGATATATGCTTTGTTTTGTTTTATTTTACGTTATGTAATGTGATGTTATACTGTTCAACGCATTTCACCTCAACTCACCACATCTCACTTTAATTCACCTCAACTCACCACATCTCACTTTAATTCACCTCAACTCCCTTCTCACCGAAACTAACCTCACATCAACTCCTCTCAGTTCACCTTAACTCAACTCACCCCAATTCACCTCACTTCATGTCAACACCTTTCACCTCTCCACACTTTAAGTCATCTCAACTCAACTCCCCCAACTAAGGGTATTTCACGGCAACTCATCTAATCTCACCTCAACTCATCTCACCCTAACTCACCTTATCTAAACTCACCTCACCTGACGAAACTTCAATTAACTCAACTAAGTTGAGTCACCTTAATTCGCCTTAATTTTAGAGGTGGTATTTTAAACAGCTGGACGAACACTAGCTTTCATTAATATTTCTGACACCACCGATGCGCATGTTGTTGCCTCCATTAGATTACTTATTGAGTCTATGAGAATCTTGAGCTTGAAATCACTTCACCCGTCCAGAAATTGAGTCTGAGCTTGAGTTAACTTTTTGTGCATGAGGTCCAATAGCTTCGGTCTTATCTACTCTCGAACTGCGCACTTGTCTGTAATCGTTTTTTTTTTTCTTAATTTCTTTTAATTTTGATGAAAATATTTATGTATGTATGTATTTCAGAGCTTACAAATAGGAGTACGATGCGTAATGTCATCGATTTTCTAATAAGTATGCTTTGTAGTCTTTTGTTTGGTTTCGTTTGCATTTTATAAAAGCCATCTGACTAATTCCCTATGAAAATCAATAAACCAAGTCATATCGGCAAACTGAAAGCTGAGTCAGTGTAGCGCGCAAAAGCCAAGCACGTAAAGCGGCAATGAGCATTAGGCGACTACTTTGTGATTACTTTGTGTCATTAATGCTAAGAAGGAATAACCTGTGCTAAAAGCAACGTTTGTCGGCATTATTTTAAGAGAGCGCGGAATGTAGCAAAGAAGACTCACATTCCAACTAATGTGGAGATAGTTGGCTTAACTACTTAAGCACTTGTCGGTGAGCATTATCAAATCGAACTATTTCGTTGTTAAATCGGTGATATTGTTATAATTATGAAATTGATATTATTGTGATATTTTGTATCAATAGCCTTCGTGTGGATTAAATGTCTCGGCTGTGTAGATAATTCTGTCTAAAAACAAAGATAACAGCGATTTGGGCAAAGCGAGTGCTCAAAGTATAAAACAAAGTAGGAGATTACAAAGTTTGAAAAAAAAACAAAAAAACAAATAAGTTTTGTGTTAATTTGTATAAATGTATTTCAATTAGCTAATACACTAAATTAAATTTGATTTTTAAAAATTTCTATTTTTTTATTAATTTTATGTTACTGGACATGTGGCAACCCACTTCATTTTCGAAATAAATCTTTCTTAAAAGCCTCTAGTTTGACACTAAAATTAAAAACTTTCATTAAACTTGTCATTTATACCGATTTTGAGTTTTTAAATAGGTGGCAACCTTTTCGTTAAAAATATTTTAAAAATTATTTTATAAATAGGTACATCGATTAACATAAATATTTGGTACTTAATTCAAAATAATAATAATAGATTGGCGCTTACACATATGATAGTGTTTGGCCGAGCTTCTCCTCCGACTTGTGGCGTGCGCCTTGATGTTGTCACACAAAGCGGAGGGACCTACAGTTTTACGCCGACTCCGAACGGCGATTGTATTTTTATGAGAAGCTATTTTTCAT
>NW_016168681.1:17392-18823 GCF_001687245.7 Rhagoletis zephyria
TTTTTTTTTTTTTTTTTTTTTTTTATGTATGTTACCGCATAACTTTGGACCAACGTCACGTGCATCGGAAAGGTAGTATCTCAGAGGTCCCATACTAATCTGGTTAAGATCCGATCAGCGGATCATGAGATATATATATATATATTTTTGTTATATGGGAGTTGAAGTCGGTTTTTTTTTGCTAAAAATTACTTGTTCATGGCAGAAATACACTCGGAGGTTTGCCATTGCCTGCCGACGGACGACCGCTGTTAAGAAAAAACCTTTTTTCTATATTTTTTGCGATGTTGCTTTGACCAGGGTTTGAACCCAAGCGTTGCGGAGTGGAAGCGCGCACTGCTTACCACTACACCACAGCGGCCGATTTAATTCAAAAGCCTTGTTTTAATTTTATTTTGCGTTACTAAACAGGTGGCAACCCTCTTCAAAACTATCTTCGAAATAAAGCTTTCTTAAATACCGCTCGTTTAACGCTCATATTCAAATTTTCCATTCAACTTTTTTACTTTGTATGTATGTAGATTTTGAGTTTCTAAGTAGGTGGCAACCTTCGTTAAAAATATTTATAGATGAAAGCTTTCTCAAACCCACTCTCGTTTGATGCCCGCATAAAAATCATTAATTGAACTTGTTTATTACATATACATATTGATTTTGAATTTCTTAATAGGTGGCAACCTTCGTAAAAAATATTTTCGGATTAAAGCTGCCTTAGGCCTCTCTCGCTTAACACCAACATACAAATATTTCATATAGAAAGCTTATTCATGAAATTGATTTTTAAAAGTAGTTTGAAACGTATTTTATAAATTCACCAATTGGAACCCGTATAAAAATCTTTCATTCAGATTGTTTACTCTATAGAATTTGAGTTTTTAAATAGGTGGAAATCCTCTTCAAAAATATTTTTGAAATTTCTTAAATCGCTCTTTTTGGCATCCGTATGAAAATATTCAATTTTACTTATAAGTTAAATTGATTTTGAATTGCTAAAATAGGTGGCAACACTCTTGAAAAATATTTCTGAAACAAATCGTTTTTGAACCCCTTTCCACACCCCTTTGGCACCCACTTTGTTGCAGTATTTTATTTAACATATTAATGAATTGATTTTAGTGTGAAAGAGCAACAAGCATACTCACTCACTCACTCATTCACTAAGGTACTCATATTCATATCATTACTTATGTATGTCCTTTTATTTATTCCTTCTCGTACTTGAACTTTTGTTTACAGTCGAATTTGTAATCGCCTTCTTGTCCACATTTGTACGTTAAATTAAATCAGTAGACTTTCGTATTTCTTTTTGGCATTAGTCCTCGAATTAATCTTCGTGTTTGTAATCGTGCGCGCTTCACGATGTTGATGATTAAGCTTAATTCTACCCCCAGGGGAGAAATAAATTTTTGCGTATACATAGCTTAACAGAAC
>NW_016168682.1:0-16146 GCF_001687245.7 Rhagoletis zephyria
ATTTATGTATACATTTGTCTATATCTATCTCGATTCGTTTTGCCTGTTACAAACAACCGTTATGTGAACAAAGTTATAATAACCTTGTGCACAAGTGCGCTCGGGTATAAAAACACCGTCAGATGACAAAACAGATTAAGCTTAAAAAATCTACATAAAAATACATAAAATTCTTTTCAACGGAATCGTAAAATGAGGTGTTTTCCCAATCTTTTTTACTTCAATCTTTTTTTTTATTTTTTTGCAAAAAAATAACGTCAAATTTTTATTTTTTTTTTCAAATACCAACACATCTTAATTCAACTTGTTTTTCCTACCTTGCTCTTTCATCCTGTGAATGAATCTATTAGCAAAGGAATAAAAAGGGTGAGACAATAGCTTTTCAATGATATCTCATAAGTCAAAATCGGAATTGCTTAGGTTCAGTTATTTAAGTTTTTCGTAAACCAATCTTTGAAAAAAGTTATAAGATCGCTTCAAACATCTCATTATTACGATTCCATTGAAAATTTTGTATAAATATTTGTATGCAAATTTTTTAAGCTTAAACCGTTTTATCATTGGAAAAAAAAACTTTTAGAAAATGGAAACACAGTATCTACCGATTTTTTTGACGTAGAATACGTCTTACCTTAAGGTATGGGGGCTATGTTCAAATGTTGTAGTTGTAATTTTTAGAGCTTCACAAAAACGCTTATTGCACGAGAACTAATAAAGCGATTTCAAAGAAAAGTGTGGCGTTTCAAAGATAAAATTCCAAACCTGTCGACAGNCTGCAGACCAAGACGAAGGCGCTGGACTGTTCCTTTTTTTTTTGTAGTCTAATATACATATTGTCGTTTAAAGTACAAAACCGCATATCAACAAAATGCAAAACCGCGTATTTGAGATTGCATAAATTATTAATTTATTAATTATTATAGGTAGTAAAAATACTCATATTTCAAAATGGTTCTCTTTTTTATAAAGCAATCGCATTCCGGCTAGTATATATCAGGACGAATAGATAAGGATTGAGCCAAGAGCTTGTGTGAGCAAATCCAATTTTTGGCCGCAAATGTCAGTTACGCGGTTTTGCAAAATGATGATACGCGGTTTTGTACTTAAACCGATGATATGTATGCGTGTATAGAAAAAAGATAGATTTAGTTGATGAATTGATTGGTTTAAAATTCTACTAATTTGTTTGATATTAGTGCACATACAAATGTGCAAGTGTATATATAAATAGTATAGTTCGTCCAAATTTATCCTGTAAAATTTTTTAGTAATATTTGCAAGGTTTTTAAAGTTATTTTATTTGTTGCTATTTTTCCATAAAAATATGGTTAATGCTTTAACCAAAGCCATGTAAACGAAACTGTCAAACTTTATGCAAGAAATTTCTTTAAAATTTCAACTTTTTAATCTGTTTTTTGAGAATTTTTTTGAGTATGCTTTTAGTATGCGTATAAATTGCAAGTTTTAAGCGGCTGCTAAATCGTGTTGACTTTTTTTGCTGACGGATTTTTGCACTTTTTTCGATATTAGCACGAATTTCTTAGGGGCCAAAATGCGCAAGACCATTTCGATGGCTGAGTGGAAGATCGACCTATCTCGGCTGCCAGTTCGAAAACGCTCTATCTCAAAAAACTTTTCAAGAACGCCCTATTTCAGAATTTTATTGAAAAACACCTTATCTCAAAATTCGGTTCAAAAACGCCCTATCGCACTTCCATATGTATTGAAAATATGCTGATATAGGGCGTTTTTGAATCGGCAGCTGAGATAGGGCATTTTTGAAACGAATTCCGAAATATGGCGTTCTTAAAAAGTTTTTTGAGATAGAATGTTTTCGAACTGGCTGCCGAGACAGGTCGATCTTCCACTCAGCCATCGATTTGCAAAGAAAATTAAAAAAAAAATTAAGGCCAGTTTTTATGCATTGGACTTGTTATATAAAAAAACACCACAAAAGTTATCAGCAAAAATAAATTAAAAATCAACTCACTTTATTATATTAAAATTTAATGGGCTACCAAACTGCATAATCAAAAAGAAATCTAAAAAATTAGATTATGGAAAATTTGTTAAATTTTCTGTATAGATTTCTGTATACAGTTTGAATGTGTAATTTAAATGGTTTTGCTTAAATCATGAACCATATACTATTTATGAAAAAATAACAAAAAAATGTTACTTTAAAAATTTTGAAAATATTTAACAAAAATCACCGTTTACTCATTTCTGCTCCCCACTGTACATATAGTTGCAGTCAAGTGAAAACAAGTGGAAGCGGAGTCCTCACAAATAGATATTTCGGTCATCGAAAAACGGTAAAATTTACTCTTGGAACGGCAGTCAGTTTTAGGACTTTATTTCTCATGTGATAGATTTCATGTGGCCTTATTTCCCTAAGTGATGTGGAACAACCAGAGACGAGAACCGAAAGAAAAATTTTGTTGGTTCGGTTCAATCCGTTTTTGTGCCTTGATTGCTTCGTCAAAACGTTTTTTGTTTCTGTGCTTAGGATCCCATACTTCTTAGTAAAAAAAAATAAAAAAATTAACAACTAATTAAGAAAATTGGTTCTAAAAGACAAGCAAAGCAAAATTTTATGTAGCATTATTTCTTTCCATTTAAGTAATATACATACATTCATAGGTTGTGAATGTAAAAGAAATGGGACCATAATTATGGATTTCCCAAATATCTCGACTACTAGGCCACCTATCGAATCATAAATACTGGTTTTCCAAATATCTCGACACCTAGCGGATTAATTCCTCTTTCTTATTGCTTTGACATCTGGTTCCTAGCTAGGTTTGAAGTTTCAAGTCTATAGCTCATGCGAAGTTTGTTAAATATTACACAGGGGAAACTGAATAAAACCTTGTAAAAAGTCGTAAAATTTGCTCTTAGAAATTGGTCAAAATGAAAAATAAACCTCTATAAAAATGGGTTCGGTTTTAAGTTCGGAACATACATTTTCGGAAAAATTCAGTTCGGTTAATAACTGAGTTAACTAAAAGAAAAAAGGAGGTTTCCGGATAAAACCCGATTCTCTTCAACACCGGTTCTCGTCCCTGGAAATAACGTCATATGGTTTTATTGCCCATGGCCCCAATACTCGCCTATGTTCTCCAGGTATATGCATGCAAAAAATTTTAACAGTGGACGAGCAGTCAAAGAAAACTAACGATTATACGAAGCGTTCATTTAAATTCAAACGATTCTTTAATATTCTTCAGTGCCAATTTGCCTATGTTTATATATATTTATGTATGAGCCGTTCTTTTTTAAGTCGGGTAGATTTCGTAAATAAAATATGTCATATATCCGATTCGCTTCAATTTTTTTTTTAATTGTTTTATACATGAAATAAGCTAACACGTGTGCGAGGAATTTTTTACTTATTTTTTTCTTCGGAGATATGAGCTGTCAAAGTTTGCATTTTTTCGTGATTCTGACTAATCATGTACTTCTTCAAATCGTTATATCCCGGTTTCTGCCCATCGTAGAGATTTCATATTTACGTCGTTTTAAAACTTAAGAAGCGAGTTTAATGCTTCTATGTATAAGATGGTCAAGATTGTCCTAAAGTTAACTTAGCTATTAAAAGTTGAACTTTTTGAAGTTGATTTGCCTAGTCAAGACCAGTAAATTAGGGATTTAAAATTATATCATCGTAATCCTTGTTTAATTCTCAATAAAAAACGTAGTTAAAAAAATTCGGGGTTTTCAAGATCTATTTTTAAAATTTCTTTCTTTATGACGAGATTGTTTATTTTGGGAAAATCGACAATTATTTGTAATTTTTTTTCAAAAACTTATGTTAAGATATGTTTGATAAGGTGTTAAACATCGGATTTGAAGCCAATCGAAAGTGTGACACCAAATTTGGTGTCCGATATGAAAAACAATATTATTATTATTATTAAAAATTATATGATTTTGAGGTACTAATTAATTTTTCAAAGAAATGTTAGTAGTTTGCCCTACTGTGCTCTGTAACAAGCAATTATCAGTAATTTCGCTATAACCTTTTTTACCAAAATCCACCTCGTGTCGAAATCTTTAAAATGCCACCACTTTTACATTTACAAGAACTTCCGAACAGAATAGCTTATTGTTATTATTTTTTTCATTCAAAAACATCATTTATCATCTCATTTCATCCACAATAAGACATGAAAATGGCATTTTGAGATGGCTTACAAGTGAACAATTGAATGTCATATATTTTCTATCAAAATTTCATTTGAGTGCGGGATGCCATTGTTTCTGCACAATCAACTGAATTTACTGGGTATTTATTAAGAAGGAACAGTAATGATTATAAAAAAGGCACAGGAATTGATAATAATGATAAATGACTTTTAATTTATAAGTACATCCTGAATGAATGAGATTGTGAGAGAAAAATAGAGAGAGAGAGAGAGAGAGAGGGAGAGAGAGAGAGAGAGAGATAGGGTGAAATGAAGAGTTGACAAGAGGTGCTGAAATTGGTAAGCCGCTATGGACTTCCATAGGCGAACAGCGGAACAAAATGTAACTCAGGTACGTACGTAATATTCGCCAGACAGAAAGTACCCAGTATGGAATGAAACTAGTTTAAATAACGATGTTCAACCAGTTTTTTACCCACCAGAACTAGTTGAAGATCGGACTTTCTTCCTTGAAACGAACTGTCATTTAGCCGACTCTGCATTTTATTTCAACTACTTTAAAATGCATTTGGGTTAAAGCACTTCAAAGTCAGTATATTTCGTTTGAATACGCTTTCGTTCTGCACTTAATAGATGCTTTTTCATAATTAAGAAATAGCGAAATTAAAAATTTAAAAGTAAATGTTCCGCCTAATGAGATTTGCACCTGGACAATCTTGGCCACAACCGATTGTAGTAAGCATCTTTGCGCTCTCAGTTCAGTTTGTTCAGTTTGAATTGTGTGCAAGCAGCAACTCGATTGTCCGACTCTGCATTTTGTAGTAATGTGGATAACCAAACGATGGGTAGACAAGACAGCGACAAGGTGGTGTTGGGGCGACAGCTGAGTTTTTCGTGCTGCTTATAATTTGTTAGTGTAATTTTCTACTTGTATACGGCCAACACCACGTTGTTAAATACGCCTTGGCAGCGACCGTACAAGAAAAAAGGCAGCGACCGTACAAGAAAAAAGGCAGCGATTTAGAAATGGAGAAATATTTACAGCTACCCTTTATACCCAGACAAGAAGATCCTTTAATTTCGTGGAAGCATAGTCGCAAAGAATTTACGAATTTGTTTACCCTGAAAATGAAGTATACCTTCGCACCATCTTCCTCAGTGAACTCAGAAAGAGTGTTTAGTAAATCGAGTAGAATTTATGTTGCAAATAGAAATAAGTTGTTGCCCGATAATGCGGAAATGCTTCAATTCATAATGAACAATATAAAAATTGTTGACTTAAATTACTAATTAGATACTATTAAATAACATTATAACAATACAAAAAAATATAAATAAAATTTTGAACTAGATTTTTTAACTAAATATTCTATAATCAAAATCCGAAAATCCGGCCGGATTTTAGGCAGTATCCGGCCGGTTAGTTGGATAACTAAAAAATGGCCGGATATGCAGGATTCTGGATATCTACGGCATAACTGCACATCCCCAATTATAAAGTTTAGGAAAATGGACTTATCCCAGTCCATTTGTGATTAGGTACATATATACATACTTATATTTTTTCCGTAGTCGCTCTGCCAATTTCTGTCAAACTCAGTTATTCACTTTGGTACAGCATAGTGGGAGGTTAAAAATTTGAAATCTGCAATAACCATGCTTATATCTCATTTAACGTTAATTTAAATAATACGAAATCTGCGATAAATCCTGAACTTCTGAATACTTCCTTAGCAAGGAAAATGATTATGACAATTTATTTGGTAAATGGGCGTGACGCCGCCCGCCCTCTTATGACCACACATCTGTATATCGGTTTTATCAATTTATACCAGACTAGATAATTTACAGAAAAGTGGGTTAAAAAATTAAAAATAACTGAAGTATGTAGTAAAAAAAAACAATTGTTAAACAATATAATAAAAAAAATAAAAACAAAAAAAAACAGATTATAAAAATGAAATGAAAAAGAAAATTAAAACATATTGAATGGTCGCCTCAAATAACGTTGTAAGCGACAAAGTTAAAACTTTTCAGTAACAAAAAAAATCGTTTGAGATCGCCATATGCGATGTTTTCTATATTTTTTTAATTAGGCCCTTTCAAGAACTGAAATATAGTTAAAAAAAAAAAAAATTCGTCCTGGATATGCAAAGGGTCAATTGGAACTTTTTTTAGTGGAATACCGTTGTATGTATTCTATAAAATGGACGATACAACGTTATTTCATTACAAGCATTCTAAGCTTTTATTTTTAATACTTTTCCAATATTCGTATTTTACTTTACTATTTTTACCTTTATTGAGCATACGCAACATATATAATTCTTCCGCACTTGCCATTATACCGATCACTTACAACGTTTTTCGAGTGACTGCGTACTTTAAAGTGTATTTGAAGCGCTACAAATGCCCAAAATGGTACTTTTTTTTTGAGAAAGACGATAAATTGCCGTTAGAATAGAATTCCATCAAAAAACGCATTTTGCAAAAACTGTCGGTTACAACGTTATTTGAGGCGACTATTCTTATGTTACAAAAAGCTTTTATTATCAAGTGGTTAATACAAAATAGAAAAATCGACGCCCGCACCACCTGCCGGATAAAACTTTTGTGGAGCCATTTCCTTCCATTTAAGAAATATACCGTCACTAGACACGAATAAAGGCGGGCTAGTGTTTGGACGGTGAAAAAAGACGCGTAAAATAATTGACGAAAAAATACGCTTAGGATACACTTTGGCGAAGAAAGGCGAAGATTTATACGTGGCCAAGGACAGTCACTTCAGCATCATCAGCTCTTTGGGGAATTTACATACTACTACACGCGCAAACATCGTTGACCGCGAAAATAAGTTAACGCGTCTTTCTTCGCCATTAACTATGTTAAGAGTCTTTCTTCGCTGAAGTTTTTTTATGCTTCTTTTTCGCGGTCTACTTTTGAGCTCGCGCCTTTATTCGTGTCTTGTGACGATACGATCTCAAAATATGAACCTTATAGATTAGAGCTCTTCCGTTTCATGTAAGTAATATGTATATATTCCAAATATGAAACAAATCGGACTGTATATACGGGATTTTCAAAAAATTCAACATTTGCGCCACCTAGCGGATTAATTCATTTCTCATAAAGCTTTATTATCGAGTTCTGAGCTAAGTTTAAAGTTGTTAAGGCTCTAGCTTATCCGGAAGTTGGTTATAAACTTATTTCTCGCAGGTCAAACTTAATAAAAGCTGGTAAAAAGAAAACAATTTAATAAAAATATAAACAAAAAAATTTCGCTGCTCGAGGTCTCCACTTTGGTCACTCCAATGACACACCAGTGCTTTGTTCACTCGGCAATTGCGTCTGCTGGCGCAGCGAGAGCACAATGATATCAAACTTGTATAATAAAAGTGCTTCTGCCAAATATCTGTTCACAAAGAAAGTTAGCAAGGCTGCTTTTTTGTAAGACAAAGTCTTTCAAACTATCCAGCCAAACCGATAATATCATCGAAAATATTTGAAAAAGGGGTAGAACAACCACTGCTTACTATGTACCGGTAGTTTTCCGAAAGGTGAGAAAGCTATTGTTAATATGTGCGCCGGGTATATAGTTCGGCTTCGCCCGAGTTTAGGCTTCTTCACTTGTTTAATGTTGTTGTTGTTATTGTAAGTTGGCGACATCTATGTAAAATTTTTGTTGCTAGGACTGCCGAGGAAACATTCTACGAATTTTACATAAAACACCTTCGATTTGTGAATTTCTAATTCTTTACCGTTTTACAACTCCAACTCATAGGCAAGCCTTCCGTGGGCATACCTGATGTAAATAACAACTATACAGGAGTAAGAATAATCTTTTTTACTTTCGTTTGCACGAAAATTTCTTAAGCTTAAAACTTTTATTACGGTAATTGTTGACTGACTGACTCATACACACGCTCATAGCCTATTAACGCCCGCCACAGCCGCCATGCTATCTTCCTGTTTATCGTTCACATAAAACGTTGCTGAGTGTTGGCCACTCGGCTTGTCGTTGTTGTCGTGTATGTAAATACTTCCGTGCAACTTTTATGTAGTAAATATTTTTCAGTATCAAAGTTTTGACTTCCTCCATGTCCTTCGAATGGGCAAAGTTTGCTTCATGGCACCGCTGCTCGCTTCACTGCCAACTAATTTGTACGCTTGTCGTACTCGCTTGCTCAAAATGGCATTCACTGGCGCTGGTCGTTTGGTGTAAAGTTTCGCAGAATGCAATTATTGAATTAGACTACGCGCCATTACATAGGCAATAAACAGATTTCCGTTTGTTAATGTGTTGGCAGTAACTCCACCACCCTCACTGCTTCCTGTATTATTACACTTATTATTACTACATACCTAATTTTGAGTGTCAGTATTATTGTTGTTGTTCAGTTATTATTGCGGTGCGTTGATAACGCCACAGATGATGATAGATAAAATCGTTTGAACTTTTGTAGTTTGCGTGCAGCGAAAGGTATAGCCAGCCACTCGACTTATTTAAGTCTTCCTTCTTTCCGCTTAAAAGAAAAAAAATTTATCCCAATATCTTGTAGGCAATTTACAGGTGAGCGGCAGTGAAATATTTTATGGCGCCACGCAGTACTTATTAAAGGGGTAAGCGCGCAGTATTTANAGCGGCAGTGAAATCTTTTATGGCGCCACGCAGTACTTATTAAAGGGGTAAGCGCGCAGTATTTATATACATATATATATATATGAGTAAGTATATAATACAATATAGATGTTTGTATGAACAGACATAGTAAACAGTTTTTAATAGTGCAAATTGAAAGCATCTTTTACCACCGGCTACTGTAACGGAATAAATCTTTGTGGAATTTCAATTGCATACTTTCAGGCAGTAAAAGCTTTGATCATAACACTGGCAAAGATCAAACAGGGTGTTATGGATGATTATATTTTTAATTATAAACAATAGTTTGAATGAAAAATTAATAATTTGGAATATCCGCAATGCATATAAATCAAGTAGGTTGACATATATAAATCAATAAATTTACTGAAAAATGTTGATGCTATGACTCTGCCCGGCCTGGCTCGTGGCGCCTGATGGAAACATTTAGGTTGGCAAATGCAAAAATTGTGTTGAAAAGCAAGAGCATTTTGTAAATTAAACATTCTTAGTTTAAGCTCAGTACGCTGTAGAAAATAATTTTCATTTCATTTTGTAAAAAAGGGAAATCAGTACAATAAGTTATAAAATATTTTATAGCACAACATACAAATACTAAAACAGGAGATAAAAAAAACAAAATTTTAGATTAAATTCAAATCAGTGGTGAATTTAATCATGTTATAAGGAAAACTAGCAAACGCCCGGCTTGCTTCGCGACGCCTGATATTTAAGAACTTTTGCTTTGACCAATACAAAAATAATGTTGAAAAGCAAAAACGGTTTGTAATCTAAAAATTATTAGTTTAGGTCGAAACGACTGAAGACCAAAACCTTCCTTACTCATGGGCCAAGAATAATAGCGCTGTGATGCCATATTTGGGGGTAAACAAAAAATATACATATGTATAAAACAGTAAGAAAGATCATAAATGAAAGAAGGCAAAGAGTTTACCATAAATGAAAGAAGGCATAACCTGCTTTTCTTATTTAATTTAAGGCCTCCTTATGAACAATGCTTTTAATTTTTTGTTGCGGTTTAGAATCATAAATAGATACTATTCGGTTATCCGCTCGTGAGCATCCGACATACTATAATCACATGTCAAAGCAAAGCTTCAGAGAATACTGAAAAGATTTTTAAATTAAAAAGGAAGGCCTGTGGGGATAAATGGGACCAACGACAGAAGCACATCTTCTGCTTTGCCGCATTCAGTAATAATTCTTGCTGCAATTATATTGGTCATCTTATTCTTTACTACCAATATTATTTCATTATTAAAGTTAGGTGGATAAACTTACAGAAAGAAGAATGAAATGCGCTTTTATTGCCTGGTCTGAAGCCACACTGATAAAGCCCAATCAGTTCATTGACGATAATACCTTATAACCTATGCCTAAAAGGATTATCCCGCGGTATGGCGCGAATGACGGGCTCACTTTTCGGGTGGACTGGACAGAGCACACTTAAAGTCCCGTCGTCGGGCATGCATTCATCTGACCATATTCTCAGTAGGTTAGGTTAGGTTAGAGTGGCTGCCTCGCGCAGAGAGCGAAGCACAGGTAGGCTGGAAAAGTCCCCTGTAATACCACTAACCGAAGCCATTTGTGTCTTTCCCTCCCTTAGTAATTGAACCACCGAGTGCATTTTATGTAGCACAAGAAGTCGAGGACTTTCGCCGAGTTCAAGTCGGCTAAACATTCTAGAAAGTACTTGTTGAAAAATTGGTTGGCCGGGAAATTGGCAGAGATAGTGTTCGATGGTCTGCACCTCTTCCTCGTCTCTGCAATCTCGACAATAATCGTTGGTGGGGCATTCTAACCTTTTTAGGTATGTGCCCAACAGGAAGTGTCCGGTGATTACCCCGACTACTAATCTGAGAGAGCAGCGGTCCAGCCGGGTAGGAGCTGTGGATCGCCTTACATCAATCCTTGGACAAATTTACCTGGTAGTACGGCAGGTGGTTTCCACGCCCACCTGGTATTTACCTCCTAGATGAGTTCAGCCTTTAGTCTGTATTTGCAGGAGGTTAGAGGTATGCCTGCATTCTGAGCAAAATTGACTTCAAGTATTTCCGATAACATCGGTAACTAGGTCGCCATTGTTGTTCTTATAGGAGTATGCCGCCCTTGTCTTGAAACCTTCGGTAAGTCTCCTAACTTTCTGGTAAAATTTTCTCCAATTTTGCCTCTCGACCAGCACTTCAAGCACTTCGCACTCACGTAATTGGCTAATACGTATGTACTTTTATTTTAGATTAATATATTTAAAGTGATTAAATATTTGTTAAGAAAATTTAAATCCATATCCCTTAATCCCCAACAACTAATTTTTATACCGTACTCGTGACATTCACTTCTTGAAAATTATTGCGATGTACCTTCGATTTCTGCATAAACAGCGCACAAATCTCACATTATGGCATAGATAAAAATCATATTTTTACCATCACATTTACATGTCCTACTTGCGTACATAAAATTTTTATGGTCAATCCCACACCGCAACGTGCTATTGAGAATTTCCTTCATTTGTTTTATTACAACTCGCTGTTTCGTGCTATTTCGTGACATTTTGTGCCGCTATTTCCAATGAATTATTGTGCAATCTTTGCGTTTTATCAAACCTCGCGGGTGTCCTAACTGTTTTATGTTTGTGTCTTTTTTTCAAGCTGCTTTTTGCTAGCAATTTATATACAACACAATCGACGCTCATCAAATGCAGCGCTACAAACCAATATCAAAAATCAGTATGTATAAAAAAATTGCAAAAAAGAATGAAAATCGTAGAAATTTATTACAAAATACCGACGAATTATGGCCGCGACAGCGTTCAGACACGCACTCGTCTGTTGCTGGCAGTGAGTGTCCTGCGGAGTATTGCTGCGCTACAAGTCTCTCTATGCTCGCTGACACTGGCACGTAATGACAATGCCAACAGTTGGATTGATTGAAGTTTAGTATGGTGGGAGAGGAGCTAGGTGTAGCGATGAACATTTGTAGAATGACTTGAATGAAATTCGAATGGTATTACAACAAAAAAGGCTGCAATTTCGTGCACTTTTATTTGGCTGAGATTTGTAATCAAATTGGAATTTTAAAGGCTTTAAATTTTAGTAGTTTTAGATAATTTATAACAGAAGTCATTGAAATAAGACAATCACAAGTATTTAATTGTCACCCACGACAGAGATGGGCAAAGTGGCTTCAAGGAGCACATTTAGTTATGTAGGAGCTACATGAGGGGTAATATCAAGAGCCAGTATGAAGAGGCAAGAAGAGCGTATTAAAATTTCTTATACTCCGACACTCATTACTACTTTCATTACTTTGTTTTCGTTGGATACAGAACGATTTACATATTTTAAATTGTTTTAGTAATTCGATTGTGCGCATACAATGATGCGATTGGCTTGTTACCATTTGGAAAACTAAATGCTAAGACAGCAAGTTTTCTGCACAGTAAAACACACTTAACAGAAAGCGTAGATGTGAGGTAAACAACACAAGAACGTAGGTTGGAATAACTTAGCTAGCCAAGCTAGCTCCACCAACTCGACCTATCTAAGTCGTTAGATACCAAATTCATTGAACTTCTAAATATTTATTTACAATTATTTTACTAGTACTCGATTAATGAAAAGCAAGGACACGATAATTAATTGCAAATTGAATTAAATCTATTAATTCAATCAAATGATTAATCGTTACCATCCCTAAGTGAGTCTTATGGGTCGGAAAGGCTATGATGGCTGAACTTCAGAACTTAATCATTCTTCCATTACTCGTTTACTTCTTTAAAACTGAAAAATTTAAAAACAACACAGCAATAAGAATTCGTCCCTTACTTGCCTATAACCGCTTAAATCTAACAAACATTTTTTCACATACATACTAATAGATAACATATGATGAAATATTATGCTAAGTAAAACAAAAAAAAAAAGAGATAGAAATAACACCGCAATAACTGGTGTGCAGCCTTTCCAGCAGCTTTCAAATGTCAGTTAATGCTGAAAAATTGATTTTGCCCGCAGCTCTATGCTACTTTCTTCATCGTTACGTGCGTAAACACAACTAAGCAAATGACAATTCGGTGACAAGCACATCATCAACTCGTCAGCCCACACACTCGCACACATACACAATTCGCAGAACACACACATTTGCGGGCGTGTGTGCCTGCCTGGGGGGTTACCATTTTGCAATCAAATTGTCAACACAATTGGTAACAATTTTGACGTTTGCCACACTCAACTCTCAGTGCTTATCATGTTTCTATGCGCGCGTACACGCATACTATGACAGGTTGGTTGTGTGCTACGCGCTTTCATTGGGGGAACTTATCGCGAACAACAGATTGCCCACAAAAAAACAAATAATTTTTTCTATCCGCGTACATTTCGTCACACAAAACTTTCTTTGCACACATCTCTTCTTTTGCTTATTAATCCAACTTGTGTTAACTCTTCTAGAGTTTCTAATGCGATTGCTGCCTTCTGTCACTCATACGCTCCGTGGTACTTTGCTTTGACATACTACCACTTCATTTACCATCGTACTTTTATTGTTGTTGGTTTTTGGGCATTTCTACATACAAATGTCTGTTTGAGTGATGTGTTCTGTGAACGATTTGATAAATTATTATTTATGACAAATGTCTGTCATATGTAAGCGTATGCATATGTATGTATTTTTGATAGATCGCATTTGGGTTCTTATATATGTGCATAGTAGGTATATATATATATATATTAGGGTGGGTCAATTAAAAAAGTTGATTCATATCCTTGCGATTCTGGTACTATGGACCATAACAAACATTTTCGCCCAAGGAACCATACCTCTAAAATCATTTTCGAGCCTGCCAAAATTTTTTGGTAGATATTTTCAAAAATACCAAATAAACGACCTCTTAGATGCATTTCAAAGACAAAAAAATATTATTGAAAATGTGTATACGGGGGTTTTTTGGGTCAGAGAATCCATTTTTCGCATTAATTTTTAATTTTGATCGCCACCAGAGTGCGTTTTTGAACAATTTTTTGGATTTTTCACTTTTTTTGGGGGAAATTGACGAACTTATTGCTCAAATAGTCACATCTTTGACTTTCTAATAATTTAAAATAATGGAAAAATATTTATTTCTTTATTTTGCTTTATTTTTTTATTTTTTATTTTTTTTATTTTTTTTTATTTTTTTGCGATCAAAATTAAAAATTAATGCGAAAAATGGATTCTCTGACCCAAAAAACCCCCGTATACACATTTTCAATAATATTTTTTTGTCTTTGAAATGCATCTAAGAGGTCGTTTATTTGGTATTTTTGAAAATATCTACCAAAAAATTTTGGCAGGCTCGAAAATGATTTTAGAGGTATGGTTCCTTGGGCGAAAATGTTTGTTATGGTCCATAGTACCAGAATCGCAAGGATATGAATCAACTTTTTTAATTGACCTACTAATTGACCCACCCTAATATATATATATATATATATGTGTATGTATGTGTATGTATGTATGTAGGTATACTCATGCGAAAAAGGCGAATAGTTCGGAATAAAATGACTTCAAAAAACATATCAACTCAACGGAATATTTTTTATGTACATACATACATACATATATTACCAGAAAACTTTGGACCACGTGAACCGTTTTCGATAATAATTTTTCTTATTGAATAGGTGACGCCCATACTAACTTGAGTCTTTTTACTTCACAATTTTTATGTTAAATAGCATTGAAGCCGGTTGTGTTTTCAGCTTAAAAATTATTTATTTTACCATATCCGAGACGAAAAGAGACTTTTCAAAATTAAAAAAAGTTGTCGCCCAATGACGCCATGGAGTTTGAATTTTATAAAGTTTGAACTAATTAGACAAACGTATTCTTGAGCTCTATTGCCTAATTTGCGTATTAATTAAGAATTTATTATTAGAGGAGTTTAGGCGAGCCCTAAAAATAGCAAAAATTTTGATTCATTCTAAATTTTTTGATTTAAAACTCGATTTCAAAATGTGGTATATCGTTGAAAATATATTAATAAGCTAGCAAATAGCCGACGTGCTTCGCTCCGCCTTAAAACTATTTTTGGGTTCTTACTACCTTACCCTTATGGCCTCAGTGATAAAAAATTATATATAGCAGCTTTATGAAGTGAAATTTTAAACAATTATTTGATTTATGCAGCATTCTTCATTCTGTTTTATTTTCGAACGTGATTTTAAGTTAATTTAATTTTCCCCGAACCGCACGGGAGGCACTATGCCTATGTGGGCAAAATAGGATTGGTGACGGATTTGAATGAAAATTTGTTCCTTAATAAACTTGAGAGCGCTGAATTCAGAAATGCAATTGGCTTTTTGATAACTTTCACACATCCACTGTAAATGCAGGTTGAAGTTGAAAATTTGGGTTCTTGTAGCATTTGCATAAGTATGTACATAAAGTTCGCTCTACTTTTAAAAAGAGAGGTGTTAAATGACCGGCTTGGCCTGCAGATGTGCAATAAAGTTTTATTTTTTGAAACGGGTTGCCACCTGTTACAAATATTATTAAAATTATTCAATAAGTTGAGTGATTTAGATATTGCAATATGGGTATCAATTGAAAAGGTTTTGAAAATGATTTACTGATAAACGATACGTAGAAATGTTGCCACATGTTTAAAAAATCAAATTCAGTTTAATTAAGGGAATAAGGTAACTGAAATATGTATATATCAATATGGATATCAGACACAAGAACAAATTGGACATATTTACCAAGAAATAAGTGAAGAGTAAAAACATTCCTGGGTTAATTTAAGAGTCCAGTAATTTAAAAGAAAATAATCAGAACAAATCACTGATTGACAATGTATGTACGATGTCGTAAACCTTTGGTATAACGCAATTATTATTTTAGTTTAACTTAATTTGACACACAGGTGGCAACCCTCTTCAAAATATTTGTAAGCTGTAACCTTTTTAAACCTCTGACTCCCATATGGTGATACCTATGTATTTCAAATACCTAATTCCCTTAATTCAAATGGAATTAGATTTTTTAAACAGGTGACAACCCTGCTGCATGTAGTTAAGAAATAAACCCTTTTCAACCCGTTTCGATTAGTACCAATACTTTGATAATTCATTCAATTCATAAAATAATTTTAATTTTATTTTTTAACAGTTGGCAACTCTAAAAAAAGTAAACGTTTATTTTAAATAAACAGCACAACCTTTTTATACCCAAGCGCACTTGTGCACAAGGGTATATTAATTTTGTTCACATAACGGTTGTTTGTAACAGCCAAAACGAATCGAGATAGATATAGACAAATGTATACATAAATGATCAGGATGAAAAAAGAAA
>NW_016168682.1:16171-18822 GCF_001687245.7 Rhagoletis zephyria
TTCAAAATTGATGCTTGCAACAATTCTTTACCAAGAAATACGTTTGTGATAAATTTTTGGAAAATGGGCGTGGCACCGCCCACTTATGATCACATATATGTATCTCAGTAACCGTTCTACCAATTTGTACCAAACTCGGTGTGGTTATTGTGCTTGCCACGTGTAAGCAAAACGTTGAAAATTATTGAAATCGGACTAAAATAACGCCCGCTTCTCATATAACGGTAAATTTCAGAACTGCTTGAAACTTCAAAATCGAAATTTAAGGACTCTAATTTACTCAAAATTGATACGCCCCGGCTTACCATGTAGCCGTAGCTTTCGGTAAGGCGAAAAACATATATTTAATACGTGCGCCGGGTTTTTAATGTTCGGCTCTGCCCGAACTTAGACTTTCTTACTTGTTATTATATATGCAGTATTGAAGATTGCATTTGTACGTGAGGTACCACGCCCCCTTCTCCAGTAACGCCTGTTTTTCTCATTTAGTGTGGGATTGCCTTTATACATATATCCCCTTACCAAGTTCCAGTCCTCTACCATAAATACTTTCAGAGATATGCAATATGAAAAATTCCGTTTATGGGGGAGGTTCCACGCCCATCTATCTCATCGTTATCTAATCGAGGTTTTTAAGTTGGTTAGGTTGTTAAAGCGTGAAAGTGTAACAAACAGACTAGCTAACTTTCGTATTTATAATATTAGCAAACATACTTTTAACAAAAATACGTGAGTACCATTAAAATTGTTTTACGACGTTTACGTTTGATTTATTTGGTTAAATTTATTTTATTTTTAATTTATGATTATTTTCCAACCCTGGTTTTAGGGTTAATATTTGTTTCAATTAAAATAAGAAAATAAGAGATAATGCGGCCCTTGATATGGCTTAGAGGCACAAACCCCAATTCTGCGACTGTGATATTCACACCCGACCCGTTTATAGCTCGTTGGCATAGATGCCGGGGCCGGAACGCAGGTTAATGCAATGACAAGAATATCAGCTAAGTATGAATAATGTTCTCTCCGGGCCAAGTGCCTTGGTCGTCGTCTGGCTATCCGAGAAAATAGCAATATTGGTCTCTGCTAATTTTTTATTGCGTTAAGCTGTTTTCAAGTATGTTTTCACATATTTAAAACAAACTAATTTGAAAGAGAAAAACCAATAAAAATTACTCAGAAATACTTCTTGTGACTTATCGCGAAAGAAAAGAGATATATTACCCCCGCTTAAAGAAGGTAGGTTAATATTGGTAATCATTTTCTTGCTGCTTAACCTCTGTATGGAAATACAAATACCAAAGTACTGAGACTCCAAAAACTAAAAATTTCGCTTTCCTGCCTTCACTATTTTTATCTACATTTATTGGTTCCTTCATTTCAATAAAAATATCCTCGTTATATGTATGTATGTGTATGCCTACATGAAAAAATGTATAATAAGTATACCAAAAATCAAATTAAAGTACAGCGCTGAAGTTCCATATTAAAATCAAAGTAATGACTTTGTTTACAAACAACCAACCAAGTAACCACAGAAATACTACTTCAATTGTTATTTTCAATTACCCTAAGAGGAAGTGGTAACGACTGCTTAAAAAATAAGTAACATGGAGGAAGTATATTAAATGGTAAATAAGTAAGAAAAAATGCCATGACGACAATGCCACAATGAGCCGCAGAGCAGCAACAATAAAAGTGCATTATTATTATTACTATTATTTTGCTGTTAAAATGAGATTTTTGTGGCAAATTCAAAAGCAATGGCAACCTATTAGAAACGCATGCTTGCACTAATACATGTATAGACTCACACACACACATATATGCGTGCATTTGGCTCATACATACACATGCATGTCATATTACACGTATGTGCGGTAAAGCACTAAGAGCTTGGTGTGCTAGCGAATATGTTGTTGTATTTTCCAACGTGTTATTTTTTGAAAATAGGGTGCAAATGCACTTAAGTCATACTTACGCGCAAACGGCAAAAACGCCTTCGGTGAAGAAAAAGGAGTTGAATGCGGGAACAGGGAGAAGGTGGAGCATGGCATAAAAAGTAAGAATGGAGCGAGGTGTGTGCGCTGTAACGAAATTGCGACTTTGAAGCGGAACTACTCCATGCATACATACTTACTAGGTACCTACATAGCTGCCATTTTATTTTATCTAGTATTTTCCACGGAAAGAAGTGGGTTTTTCGTGCGAGTACGCAAATGTGAGTGAGTGCTTGTGTGTGTGTGTTCAAATATAAACAAATACGAGCAGACATATGAATAGCAGATCTCTCGCATTCCAATATTCTTCAATAGCCAAGTAGTCTCTCTATAGTAGTTATTTATTTTGTATTTTCATACGTGCTTCTATGTATGTCGGTATATTTTACTATTTTGCAATGCAATCGTCTGTTTTTTGAAAGCTTTGTGGAAAAAAGAAACAAATAAATATATCTGAATAGAATGTCAAGGAACAATATGTGTATGTAGGTATGGAAATACATATGCACATTAGATTGGTCCAAAAAAAGGCGGAATTTTAAAGCCGCCACCACCTAGGATTGTTCTGAACTGAAAAAAATATATCACTACTTTTTTATAAATCAAAAAAAGGAACAGTCCAGCGCCTTCGTCTTGGCCTGCAGGCTGTAT